>NC_029776.3:24165685-24165992 GCF_000817695.3 Arachis duranensis
CTAAATGACGCACAGAAGAACTACACAACCACAGAAAAAGAGTTACTTGCAGTGGTCTATGCCATTAACAAGTTTAGATCCTATCTAGTGGGATCCAAAGTGGTTGTGTACACTGACCATGCTGCTCTTAAATACTTACTCACAAAGCAGGATTCAAAACCCAGACTTATAAGATGGGTGTTGCTTCTGCAAGAGTTTGATATAGAAATAAGAGACAGAAAAAGGACAGAAAACCAAGTGGCTGATCATCTATCCCGAATAGAACCAGTAGCTGGGGCGTCCCTCCCTTCTACTGAGATCTCTGAGA
>NC_029776.3:24166129-24166542 GCF_000817695.3 Arachis duranensis
TGCAAAGAAAGAAATTAATTTCAGATGCCAAGTACTACCTTTGGGATGAACCATATCTCTTTAAGAGATGTGCTGACGAAATGATCCGCAGATGTGTACCCAGAGAAGAAGCACAAAAGATCCTATGGCACTGCCATGGATCACAGTATGGAGGACATTTTGGAAGTGAGCGGACAGCCACTAAAGTCCTCCAATGTGGCTTCTACTGGCCTACTCTCTATAAAGATTCCCGAGAGTTTGTGTGTAACTGTGACAGTTGCCAAAGAGCTGGTAACTTGCCTCACGGATATGCCATGCCTCAACAAGGGATATTAGAGATAGAATTGTTTGACGTATGGGGCATTGACTTCATGGGGCCATTCCCACCATCATACTCAAACACTTACATTCTGGTGGCAGTGGACTATGTATCT
>NC_029776.3:24166689-24167718 GCF_000817695.3 Arachis duranensis
GGGGGCACTCATTTCTGCAATAGACAGCTATACTCTGCTATGGTTAGATATGGAATTAGCCACAAAGTGGCAACTCCGTATCATCCACAGACAAATGGGCAAGCTGAGGTCTCTAACAGAGAGCTAAAAAGAATCCTGGAATGGATTGTGATAGCCCGGAGAAAGGATTGGGCAAAGAGCTTGGATGATGCTCTGTGGGCATACAGAACAGCATTCAAGACTCCTATAGGAACCTCTCCATACCAACTGGTGTATGGGAAGGCCTGTCATCTGCCCGTGGAAATGGAACATAAAGCCTACTGGGCAACCAGATTCCTAAACATGGATGCTCAGTTAGCTGGTGAAAAAAGATTGCTCCAGCTAAATGAGCTAGAAGAGTTCAGACTCAATGCCTTTGAGAATGCAAAAATTTATAAGGAAAAGGCAAAGAAATGGCATGACAAGAAGTTGTAAACCAGAGTCTTTGAGCCAGGACAAAAAGTTCTGCTCTTCAACTCTAGGCTCAAATTGTTTCCAGGAAAACTCAAATCCCGGTGGAGGGCTCCGTATGTGATTACAGGAGTGTCACCATACGGCTATGTTGAACTTCAGGATACTGATTCCGACAAAAGGTTCATTGTTAATGGACAGAGAATCAAGCATTATCTTGAAGGCAATTTTGAGCAGAATCAAGCATTATCTTGAAGGCAATTTTAAGCAGGAGTGCTCAAAATTGAGACTTGAGTGATTCTCAGTAAAGGTCCAGCTAAAGACAGTAAAGAAGCGCTTGCTGGGAGGCAACCCAGTCATTAGGAGGTTATATAATTTGTTCTTACAGAGGCAAGCATCAAAAATGAAGGAATTTACAGAGTTACAGAAGGATTCAGCTCAAAAAGCAGAGAAAAAGAGCTTACTGGCGAAAAAACGCCAGTAAAGGGCATTTTGGGCGTTAAACGCCAGAATGAGTACCATTCTGGGCGTTTAACGCCAGGAATGGTGCCATTTTGGGCGTTAAACGCCAGAATGGGCACCATTCTGGGCGTTTAACGC
>NC_029776.3:24170873-24181632 GCF_000817695.3 Arachis duranensis
AGTAGATATCTCTTGGATTCTTTAACCGGGATCTTCGTGGTATAAGCTAGAACTGATGGCGGCATTCGAGAGAATCCGGAAGGTCTAAACCTTTTCTGTGGTATTCTGAGTAGGATTCAATGATTGAATGACTGTGACGTGCTTCAATCTCCTGAAGGCGGGGCGTTAGTGACAGATGCAAAAGAATCACTGGATTCTATTCCGGCCTGACCGAGAACCGACAGATGATTAGCCATGCTGTGACAGAGCATAGGAACATTTTCACTGAGAGGATGGGAGCTAGCCACTGACAACGGTGAAACCCTACATACAGCTTGCCATGGAAGGAGCCTTGCGTGTTTGAAGAAGAAGACAGTAGGAAAGCAGAGATTCAGAAGATGTAGTATCTCCAAAACCTCAACCTATTCTCTATCACTGCAAAACAAGTACTTATTTCATGTTCTTTTACTTTTCACAATCAATCCTGATAATTTCTGATATCCTGACTAAGATTTACAAGATAACCATAGCTTGCTTCAAGCCGACAATCTCCGTGGGATCGACCCTTACTCACGTAAGGTATTACTTGGACGACCCAGTGCACTTGCTGGTTAGTTGTGCGGGGTTGCAAAAGTGTGATTGCAATTTCGTGCACCAGGTTCAAGGCTATCGCCTTTGGAGTGTAAATGATTCTAAGTTTGTAATTAGCAGGTATGTTACCTTTGATGAACGATCTATGGTAGCTTTGTCTAAAGATATGGTGCAAGATAATGGTGATGTTGGAAAAACTTCAAATACTCAAGTGGTGGAGATAGAGTCTAAATACCAACAAATAGACTCTAGTAATGTTCAGGTGGAGCATCCTAATGCTACTCGAGATGACGCAGAGGATGAACTTGATCATGAGGAAATTCAGCGAGAAAATGCACATGCATTACTACAGCAGCAGTAGGATTCTTTGGCATCTACTAGGCCAAAGAGGAATTATAAATTTGTTCAAAAGTTTGGGTTAGACAAACCTTTGAGACATTATGGGTAGGTAAACTTGGTAGATTATGCACTCTCAGTGGAGGATAATAAAGCAGTCACCTTCAAACATGCTATCAAAGACAAAGATAGAAAGAGTTGGTTTGTCGCTATGGAGGAAGAGATGCAATCTCTTCATAAGAACAAGACATGGGATGTGGTCCTATTGCCCGTGGAAAAGACTGTAATTGGTTGTAAGTGGGTGTATAAAAGGAAAGAAGATCCTACTAAGTCAGATGGTACAAGATTCAAAGCTAGGTTAGTAGCAACGGGATTTGCACAGAAAGAAGGTGTTGATTATAATGAGATATTTTCTCTTGTGGTGAAACACACTTCCATACAGGTGCTTTTAAGTCTTGTCACTTATGGTGATCTTGAGTTGGAACAACTAGACATGAAGACTGCATTCTTGCACGGTGACTTAGAGAAAGAAATCTACATGTATCAACCTGAGGGTTTCAAGGTTTAGGGTAAAAAAAGTCAGGTATGTCGCTTGAGGAAATCGCTATATGGATTGAAACAATCTCCTCGGCAATGGTATAAGTGATTTGACTCCTTTATGTTAAAACAAAGTTTTTCCAGAAGTAATTATGATTGTTATGTATACATTCGTAAGCTTTCTGGAGGTGATTATATCTATCTTCTATTGTATGTAGATGACATGCTTATTGCCTCTAAGAGCAAGGTAGAGATAGATATGTTAAAGGTTCAACTTGGTAAAGAATTTGAAACAAAAGACTTGGGTGCTGCACGAAAAATATTAGGCATGGAAATTAAAAGAGAGAGATCAAGTCAAAAATTATTCTTGAGACAAAGAGGATACATTGAGCGCGTCATTGAAAGGTTTGAAATGAAAAATGCTAAATCGGTGGTAACACCGTTGGCTCCACATTTTAGGCTCTCTGGTAAACAATCTCCCACAACAGCAGAGGATAAGGCTTACATGAAAAATGTACCTTATGCTAGTGCAGTCGGTAGCCTAATGTATGCTATGGTGTGTACACGCCCAGATATTTCACAGGCAATTAGTGTTGTTAGCAAGTTCACGGCAAACCCGGGTAAGGCACACTGGAAAGCAGTCAAGTGGATATTAAGATACTTGAAGGGTACCATTGACACAAGTTTATGATTTAGTGGAAAATCATGTCAAATCAGCGGTTTTGTTGATTCTGATTATGCTGGTGATCTAGACAAAAGACGTTCTACAACCGGTTATGTATATAAAATACAAGGTGCTCCAATTAGTTGGTGATCAATGTTACAAGCTACAGTGGCACTATCTACTACAGAGGCTGAGTACATGGCTGTAGCAGAAGAGGTGAAAGAAGCATTGTGGCTAAGGGGTCTTCTAGATGATTTGGGGTTTCAGCAAGATTGCGTGAATCTAAGTTGTGATAGTCAAAGTGCAATTCATTTGGCAAAAAATCAGGTTTATCATGCTCGTACCAAGCATATTGATGTAAGATATCACTTCGTGCGTGATGTTATAGAGAAAGGCAATATTTCTCTTGTAAAAGTACACACGATGAAAATCTCGCAGACATGTTGACTAAAGTAGTGTCGGAAAATAAATTCCAGCATTGCTTAGATTTGCTCAACATTATTCCATGTTAAGTATTACATGACGAATAAAAGAACTACGTTTCGGTTGATCCTGGAAAAAGGTACGTAGGCAGTCATTGTCAAGATGATGCAACCAGATACAAGTACTACAAATTGTTCGTTCAAAATTTGATTCAGTTTTTTTTTTTTTTCAAATTGTGACTGAGGTGGAGAATTGTGAGAATATAGGAAGGCTAAGAGCAAACTTAGGGAGAGTAAAATAAGGTTTGCAAGGAGTTTTAATAGGAAAGAATTTGTAGAGAGTTTTCGTAGGAGGATTTTTATCTTATTCATTAAAATTATAGCATAGATGATACTATATATATTTCTATAACATTGTAATTGAAACATCATCAAAAATAAAAAAAAAATTAATTCACATCCTATTTTCTCGTATTGACTTTGTTATATTTAGTGCATTATTGTAAGTAGTGTTCAATTTCATATTATTTTGTATCTATTATAAGTCTAAATTCCGCTACTCACTCAACTCAAATCCAAAACATATTCTTTCAAATTCATATAATAACATGTGTGGGACAGAGAACTATGCAGCCTGCAATAGAGACAGTTGGATAATATAATTATCATGTGATTAAGTCAATATTTAAGTAATGTATGTGGCTTTGGAGCAAGAGTTAAAAGGTTCCAAATACATACATTTGAGGACAAAAAGAGGAATCATGGCTTATTATTATCCAGCATCCTGCATCCTGCAACCTTATACCTTGTAATAACAAGCATAGTGACAGTAGTAAGGTGGCTTAGTTGTACAACGAAGCAAATTAAAGAGATCACAAACCGGTGGGTGAGCTACTCCTGCACTCAAATATGCAACCATGCATCTTTGTCTTTGTCTTTGCATTAGTGGTACTCAACCTCCATACATTATCCTTAACCTTTGAACTTGTGAAAGGACCACATTCACATGGCTCATATATGCACATAAGATAATGAAAAAAATTTGGAAAATGGAAAAATAAATAAACGGGTTGACATAGGAGAATGAATAAAACCCAAAGAGGGCAAATTATACATTTTTTATTTTTATATAGCATACAATAACATATGATAAACGTCATGATAGTTGTGTGATCAAAATAGGTGATGTTGCTGAAAGGTTTGGAAGCTAGTGCCTGAACATATATACAGCAAACACATTAAAACATGTAGTTTGTATAGTTGATTTGCGACAAATGAATGCAGACATTAGGATTCAAATATAGCAAATACTAGACCTACCTATTATATGAGGCTTCCTCCACTTCTTGACCTAGTTTTTAAAGTTGAATTAGGTCTATATAATTTTAATTTTAATTTTAATTTTATTGTTGGATCATTTACTTAAAAAAGTGAAAGTTTCTAAAATTTACAAGTGTAAGATCTCTCTCAATTCTTGAGTTAATTTTTAGAATTGAGTTAGAACCACTCAATGATTTTAATTCTAGTAACCTATAAATGATAGATTATTATACAATTGATTTATCAAATATACTATAGCATTTAAAGCTTTGTAACAGCTTTGAAGGTGATAGTTATAATTTGACTTTTCATGAAATAGTTAGGTAATTGTACATGGTGAATAATAAGAACCACGGTACTTATTGGTTCAGTTGTACACATGTACCTAGAGATATTGTGTTCTAGAACCATCAAAATGGAGATTATCTTTTAGTGCTACTTAGCCTTATCATTTGAAGACATACTACCCCAGAAAGGGAAGTGCAATAGTGCATAGCTTACGACAAAATTTGCACGAAAACTTGCACCATTTGGAACACAACATGACATGTTACAGATGACTGATGACTTCACAAATTTAAGGAAAAAAAAAAAATATGTTCTTTCCTATCATGAATTCATGATTGATGTAATTAATGTGTCCATATGGAGTCTCGTTCTGAAGTTTGTAAAATATTTATGTTCTTTGAAAAAGCATTATTGTTTATTATTCTGCATATATAAGAGGAAGAGCTTAACAAAAGTGTTATGTTTCTATAGTGTTAGACTGTTAATGTTACTTTTGTAAATGGCAAAAAAGAAAAAAAGACTGAACTAAGCATGAAAATTATGATTTAAATTGTAAACCATATTTTATGAAGTTTTTCCCTGGCATATGAGTTATATAACTGATTAATTATTTGACACATTGTGTCTAATACTGATTGTTTGTACATAAAGTGATTCAATATCCATGCTGCTATATTGATTAAATATTACTTAATATGTGATAGATTTAATTTATTCACAAATAAAACTACTTCATATGACCGAAGAGCTGTAATTTAATTAGGTGGTCTGAATAAATTTCTTGAAATTTTTTCTTTTATTTTTAATGATATGAGTCCTAAACCGATATCGCACTATCAACATTATTGTTCTCCGGCATTATAGCTACACCTAACCCCTCTTTTAGACTCTCTTCTCCTATGTTCCCTTTTTTTTTCTTTCTTTCTTTCTTTCTTTTCATTTTTTTCAAATATCCATTGATTCAATTGTAGGCACGGATTATAGTGGGATCAAACATAATGCATGTGCCGTTTACATGTGGTGGATCAATTTTTCCTTCGTCTAATCATTGAGCTGCATATATATGTCGGTGATGGTTTTCTAGCACATTAGATTAACTTGTTGAACCAAAATTCATATCATAGCAAAATTAAAACTTTAATCCCAAATCATAGTAAGCAAAAATTAACAGTAATATCAAGTCTCAAAATTTCGTATATATACCTTATATACAAAAATATTATGCGCATATAAAAAATTACTTATAATACATTTATATATATATATAATTCTATTTTCAGTGTATTTTGTATTTTGATATGTATATTATAGAGATAATTTTTTTTTCAAAATATTTTTTAATCTGATAAATCAAGAATTAATCTGTCGCAAATTGAAATTTCATTTAAGGGTTTATTGCTGATTTTTTTTCTATCTGCACCACTAATTTAGTGATTGTTTTTTGTGCATACGTACTAGTATGTTTGCTACTTATAGTGCACACTTTAATCATTTATAAATCTGCTATTTTCGTTGATAATCAACTCTATAGTTTCTCTCTAATTCTTACTCCGTAGATTTTGTTTGTTTTAATTAAATAATTAAAGGCAACCATTTTCTTAGAATAATAACCTCTAACCAAGGGCATCTAATTCATAATTAAACAATGATTAAATGCATATGCTAATCTGACTTTATGAACATCTAGTACTGTTAAGAAGTCAAAAGCTGTTGTATGTGGTCCATATATCTAACCATAATCTATGAAATGGCATGTGCAATTGCAACTTCAGTTTGAAGAAACTGTGTCGCGGCACAAGCCGCAAAACAAATGAAAAAAAAAAAAAGGATAAATAGTACCTGTGAGTTGTGATATCATAAAGTACATGAACAATGAAATTTTGGCTTAATAGGGAAATATGATTTGATATGTTACTAACTCTCAATGCAGGCTTCCTCTACTAAGTATAGCTTAGGGAGGACTACCATCTTGCTCAAGTTTTCCTTTATTTGGAATTCTAAAATCAGAATTCAGTGTGTCGGCAAGATTGATATAGTAATAGTATGATTATGAATGGAGAAAAAAGGAAATTAGTGCTGAATGTGATACTTCCGATTTCTTTTTTTTTTTATTTTAAGAATAAATTTCGAACTCATCTTGATTAAAAATACATAAAATGAAATCGTCACAGATTTTAAAAATGATAAATTTATCTTTTTGTTCATCAAATAATAACATATACTAGTATTTTTAAAATATTTGTATTGATAGATTTTTTTGCCGTGATTACTGCATATACAAGATAGTATTTAAATTCATAGCAAATGAATAAATTAATAATTCGACCAATCAATCTAAGTTAGTTTAGTTACAGAAAAATATTAAAATTTATTTATTAGTCTTTTTATTAATGAACTATTATTTCTAAAAAAAATTGAACACTAATATTCTAATATTAAAAATGTAAACTAAATCCGTAGTTATTAATTTACTCTCTTTTTATCTACTAAATAAAAATATTTAGGGATTTCTAACAAACACTTCTATAAATAAGAAGTTAGTTATCCTATATGACATATTTAATAGTTATTGAAAAAATTAAATTAAATAATTATAATTAACATTGACGGTTTCTTTAACTTAAGTTTGAAAATTCAAATCATTTAACTATAATAAAATTATTTTTGTAAATTACAAGAGTTTTTAATTTATTTTCAATTTTTCAAAACACCCAATTGTATAATTAACCGATATCATCACATCACTTCCATTAAGTGACCTATAACTCTTGGCCAATTCTATTGTTATGTTTTGATTCAAGACTTCACTTCGAAGCCTATTTATTTCCTTAACCATGTTACCTATAGAATTTTCATTTGTTATAACTCTTCCACTACAAGAAAAATATTGAGTACCATCAGATTTATCGTTGTCCTAGAGTTGGCGGTATAAATATTGCCGAAAACTGCTTATTGACCAATTTTTTTTTTGTTTAACGCTGATGAGCGGATAATTTATACGCTTTTTGGTATTGTTTTTAGGTAGTTTTTAGTAGGATCTAACTAATTTTTAGTATATTTTTATTAGTTTTTAAGTAAAATTCACATTTCTGGACTTTACTATGAGTTTGTGTATTTTTTGTGATTTCAGGTATTTTCTGGCTGAAATTGAGGGATCTGAGCAAAAATCTGATTCAGAAGCTGAAAAAGGACTGCTGATGCTGTTGGATTCTGACCTCCCTGCACTCAAAATAGATTTTATAGAGTTACAGAAACCCAAATGGCGCGCTCTCAATTAAGTTGAAAAGTAGACATCCAGGGCTTTCCAGCAATATATAATAGTCCATACTTTACTTGAGTTTTGATGACGCAAACTGGCGTTCAAACGCCAACTCCCTGCCCTATTCTGGCATTAAACGCCAGAAACAAGTTACAAGCTAGAGTTAAACGCCCAAAATAGGCTGCAAACTGGCATTTAACTCCAAGAGAAGTCTCTACACGTGAAAACTTCAATGCTCAGCCCAAGCACACACTAAGTGGGCCCGGAAGTGGATTTCTGCATCATTTACTTGTTTCTGTAACCCTAGTAACTAGTTTAGTATAAATAGGATCTTTTACTATTGTTTTAGCATCTTTGGACGTTTAGTCCTTGGATCGGTCTGGGTTATTCTGGTTTCTCCTCTGGGGCCGAAGCCAATGAACACCATTATCACTTATGTATTTTCAACGGTGGAGTTTCTACACACCATAGATTAAGGGTGTGAAGCTCTGCTGTTCCTCGAGTATTAATGCAATTACTACTGTTTTCTATTCAATTCATGCTTATTCTTATTCTAAGATATTCATTCGCACACAAGAACATGATGAATGTGATGATTATGTGACACTCATCACCATTCTCACTTATGAACGCGTGATTGACAACCACTTCCGTTCTACATGAAAACAAGCTTGAATGTATATCTCTTGGATCTCTCTTCAACGATTCACATCGTCTCTCTTGACAACAGAGCATCTGAGTCTGAGATCAAAATCTTCGTGGTATAGGCTAGAATCAATTGGCAGCATTCTTGAGATCCGGAAAGTCTAAACCTTGTCTGTGGTATTTCGAGTAGGATCTGGGATGGGATGATTGTGACGAGCTTCAAACTCGCGACTGTAGGGCATAGTGACAGACGCAAAAGGATAGTAAATCCTATTCCTACACGATCGAGAACCAACAGCTGATTAGCCATACGATATCTGTGCATGGTATTTTTCTTCCGAGACGAGCAATCCGACAGTTGATTAGCCGTACAAAAACCGTAGAGGACCATTTTCATTGAAAGGATGGGAAGTAGCCATTGACAACGGTGACACCCAACATACAGCTTGCCATGGAAAGGAGTATGAAGGATTGGATGAAGGCAGTAGAAAAGCAGATATTCAAAAGGGATAAAGCATCTCCATACACTTATCTGAAATTCCCACCAATGATTTACATAAGTATCTCTATCTTTATTTTATGTCTATTTATCTTTTAATTATCAAAACTCCATAACCATTTGAATCCGCCTGACTGAGATTTGCAAGGTGACCATAGCTTGCTTCAAGCTGACAATCTCCGTGGGATCGACCCTTACTCACGTAAGGTTTATTACTTGGACGACCCAGTGCACTTGCTGGTTAGTTGTGAAAAAGATTCGAGATTACAATTGTGCGTACCAAGTTGTTGGCGCCATTGAGATCACAATTTCGTGCACCAGACGCTAATTACCGACAGATTTTTTATTGATTTTTTCAATGGATTTATCGAGACTGATAGTAACTTTGGCGTCAATTCTGATGGTAATATTTTTTATTTTTTGGCACAGTAAGGCACAATTAGTAGTCAAATTAAAATTCTTGTTAACAAAATTATTAGCAAAAATAAAAAATTAGCAAATGGCAACGGCTCCTCCCACGCGTGCAAGAAGGTCGTTGTACCTCTGCTCAGACTGCTCCGCTTACTCGTGAAGCTCCTGTGTTAGCTTCTGCACCTTCTCTCTCAAGTCGACAACTTCCTGGGGATCGGTAGGACTGATGGCAGAGGCAGAAGCAGAGGAAGCTACCAACGCAAAGAAGCGCAGGCCACTAGCAAAGAAGAATCCTAACCCGAAGCGGCGATTCTTGCGCCAAATTCTATCAAGATCTACCACCAAGGTCTCAGAACCGGCTTCGTCGTTCCCACTAGGCAACTAAGATGTCTAGGTCACGGCCTCCAACCTCTGCATGTAATCCTCTTGTGTCATACGCGTCATGATTAGGATAACAGTTAAATAATTGACTTTAAACTAAATAAATTTGAAAGTTATGATTAATTTAAACTCACATAATGGGTCACTGACCGCTCGTCAGTAAATCTCTCCTTATTGGCCTTCAAACTATGGGTTTACTTGAAGGTTTTCGTCAGTATCGTCTCACGGTCCAACGACTAAGACTACAAGTTAATATATCAACCAATAAAATAAATGAACAAATTAAACAACTAATTCAAGTAACTATGATAAACCCTTATTTTATGATAAATTTTGGATTGAAAAGAGTGGAATTTATCACTTATCTTGTATTTATTTATTGAAATTACATGTTTTTGTGAATTTCTCCTAATTGTGCTTAATTGTGAAAAAATATGTTTTTTTATGCTTAAAATTGTCAAATTTAATTTACTTTTATTCCATTCGATGCCTTGATATATTTGTTTGAGTGATTGAAGGTTTAGAAGACAAAAATGACTAAAAGAAATGGAGAAAGAGCCTGCAAAAATAGAGGAATCATGAAGAAATGAACTTTTGAAAATCTGCCCAGTTGTGCATATGCATGGCAGATGCGTCTGCACGAGTAGCGGCACATGATTCACTTAACTGAGCACGTGAATTGCATCTTTAGGCCCAATTTTAACCCAATCCAACTCATTTCTAAAGCATTTGAGACAAGAATGCAAGAGAGATCAACCAAGGAGTGTAGGAAGTAGTTGGTGGACGAAATTGTGATCATCAATATTGGCTCTTTAGCATATACACAAAAACTATTGTGTCTCTTGGTTAAATTCACAACTCCGTTCAACTAACCAGCAAGTGTACTGGGTCGTCCAAGTAATAAACCTTACGTGAGTAAGGGTCGATCCCACAGAGATTGTTGGTATGAAGCAAGCTATGGTCACCTTGTAAATCTCAGTTAGGCAGATTAAATTGGTTTATGGGTTTCGAAAATAAAGATAAAAGAATAGATTAAATAAAAGGATAGAAGACTTATGCAGATTCATTGGTGGGAATTTCAGGTAAGCGAATGGAGATGCTGCATGGCTCAAGGACGCCTGCTCTCCTACTGCCACTCGGAAAAATGATCCTATGCGGTTGTCAGGCGCACGGCTAATCGTCTGGAGGCATCACCCATGGTTGATGGCTACATCCCTCCTCTCAGTGAAAATGGTCCAAATGCTCTGTCACAGCACGGCTAATCATCTGTCGGTTCACAATCAGGTTGGAATAGAATCCCTTGATTCTTTTGCGCTTGTCATCACGCCCAGCCTTCAGGAGTTTGAAGCTCGTCACAGTCATTCAATCCCAGAATCCTACTCGGAATACCATAGACAAGGTTTAGACTTTCCGGATCCTCATGAATG
>NC_029776.3:24182880-24183229 GCF_000817695.3 Arachis duranensis
CAAGCTTTTCACTTGGACCTTCATGACACAAGCACATGGTTAGGGACAGCTTGATTTAGCCGCTTAGGCCTGGATTTAACTTCCTTGGGCCCTCCTATCCATTGATGCTCAAAGCCTTGGATCCTTGTTGCCCTTGCCTTTTGGTTTTAAGGGCTATTGGCTTTTTCTGCTTGCTTTTTCTTTCTATTTTTTTCGCCATTTTTTTTCGCACACCTCTTTACTTTTCACTGCTTTTTCTTGCTTCAAGAATCAATTTTCATGATTTTTCATATCATCAATAACATTTCTCTTTGTTCATCATTCATTCAAGAGCCAACAATTTTAACATTCATAAACAACAAGATCAAAA
>NC_029776.3:24184996-24187301 GCF_000817695.3 Arachis duranensis
ATTACAGAGAGTGGCATAAGATTTATCCCTGACCCCATATCACATAGAGCTTTTTCAAAGCTCATGGTGCCTATGGTACAAGGTATTAGGAATTTGCCAGGATCTTGTTTCTTTTGAGGTAGAGTTTTCTGAATCCAAGTATCTAGTTCACTAATGAGCAAGGGAGGTTCACTTTCCCAAGTCTCATTACCAAACAGCTTGGCATTCAGCCTCATGATAGCTCCTAAATATTGAGCAACTTGCTCTCCAGTCACATCTTCATCCTCTTCAGAGGAAGAATAGTCTTCAGAGCTCATGAATGGCAGAAGGAGATTTAATGGAATCTCTATGGTCTCTAGATGAGACTCAGATTCCTCTGGATCCTTAATAGGAAACTCCTTCTTGCTTGAAGGACGTCCCAGGAGGTCTTCCTCACTAGGATTTTCGTCCTCCTCCTCCCCTATGCATTCGGCCACTTTGATTAAATCAATGGCCTTGCATTCTCCTTTTGGATTCTCTTCTGTATTGCTTGGGAGAATGCTGGGAGGAGTTTCAATGACTTTCTTACTCAGCTGCCCCACTTGTGCCTCCAAATTTCTAATGGAAGATCTTGTTTCATTCATGAAACTGAAAGTGGCCTTTGACAGATCAGAGACTATATTGGCTAAATTAGAAGTGTTTTGTTCAGAGTTCTCTGTCTGTTGCTGAGCAGATGATGGATATGGCTTACTATTGGTTAGCCTATTGCGTCCACCATTGTTAAAGCCTTGTTGAGGCTTTTGTTGATCCTTCCAGGAGAAATTTGGATGATTTCTCCATGATGGGTTATAGGTGTTTCCATAAGGTTCACCCATGTAATTAACCTCTGCCATAGCAGGATTTTCAGGATCATAAGCTTCTTCAGAAGCTGCCTCTCTAGTACTGTTGGATGCATGTTGCAATCCATTCAGATTTTGAGAGATCATGTTGACCTGTTGAGTCAACACTTTGTTCTGAGCCAATATGGCATTCAGAGCATCAATTTCAAGAACTCCTTTCTTCTGAGGTATCCCATTATTCACGGAATTCCTCTCAGAGGTGTACATGAACTGGTTGTTTGCAACCATGTATCCAAGAAGGCTGTGACCAGCTTATCCCAGGAGTTCAGGCTATCCTTAGGTTGTGAATCCAACCATATTCTAGCTCTGTTTCTTACAGCAAAAGGGAAAAGCATGAGTCTGTAGACTTCAGGATCAACTCCATTCGTCTTTACAGTCTCACAGATCTGCAAGAATTCAGTTAAAAACTGGTAAGGATCTTCAGATGGAAGTCCATAAAAATTGCAGTTTTGTTGCATTAATGCAACTAGTTGAGGCTTAAGCTCAAAGTTATTGGCTCCAATGGCAGGAATGGAGATGCTTCTTCCATCAAACTTGGATGTTGGCTTTGTGAAGTCACCAAGCATTCTCCTTGCATTATTATTATTATTATTTTCGGCCATCTCCTTCTCTTGTTCGAAAATTTATGAAAGGTTGTTTCTGGATTGTATTAATTTAGCTTCTCTTAATTTTCTCTTCAGAGTCCTTTCAGGTTCTGGATCAACTTCAACAAGAGTGCCTTTTTCCCTGTTCCTGCTCATATGAAAGAGAAGAAAACAAGAAAAAAAAAGGAATCCTCTATGTCACAGTATAGAGATTCCCTTATGTCAGTAGAAGAAGATAGGGGTATAAGAAAGAAAAGGGATGGATTCGGATTTTTGGATGAAGAGAGGTGAAGAGAAGTGTTAGTAAATAATTAATTAAATAGAAGAAGAAAAGAGAAGAGAAATTTCGAAAATAATTTTTAAAAAAAAGGGTTAGTATTTTCGAAAAATCAAAGACAAAATATAATTAAAATTAAAATTTAAAACAAAAAGAATTTTTGAAAAAGAGAGGGAGAATTTTCGAAAATTAGAGAGGGATAGGTAGTTAGTTGGTTTTGAAAAAGATAAGGAATAAACAAAAAGTTGGTTAGTTGATTGAAAAAGATTTGAAATCAAATTTTGAAAAAGATAAGAAGATAAGAAGTTAGATAAGATATTTTGAAATCAAATTTTGAAAAAGATAAAGAATTTTAAAAAGGATAAGATAAAAGATAAAAAGATATATTTGAAAAAGATATTTTGAAAAAGATTTAATTTTAAAAATAATTTCACTAACAAGAAACTACAAGATAAGGTTCTAGAACTTAAAGATTGAACCTTTCTTAACAAGAAAGTAACAAACTTCAAATTTTTGAACCAATCACATTAATTGTTAGCTAATTTTCGAAAATTTGATATAAAGATAAGAAAAAGATTTTTGAAAAT
>NC_029776.3:24187478-24188173 GCF_000817695.3 Arachis duranensis
AAATAAGGAAAAGATATTTTTTTGATTTTTTGAATATTTTAATTATGAGAAAGAAAAACAACAAAAATACTCAATGCATGAAATTTTTAGATCAAAACAATGAATGCATGCAAGAATGCTATGAATGTCAAGATGAACACCAAGAACACTTTGAAGATCATGATGAACATCAAGAACATAATTTTAAAAAATTTTTGAAGCAAAGAAAACATGCAAGACACCAAACTTAGAAATCTTTAATGCATGGAAAATATGAATGCAAAAATGCACATGAAAAACAACAAACAACACAAAATAAGAAATCATCAAGATCAAACAAGAAGACTTGTCAAGAACAACTTGAAGATCATGAAGAACACTATGAATGCATGAAATTTTCGAAAAAAAATGCAAGAAAAAAAATTTAAAAGCATGCAATTGACACCAAACTTAAAAATTAACACAAGACTCAAACAAGAAACACAAATTATTTTTTTTTTTATGATTTTCTAATTTTTTTTTTGTATTTTTATTTTAAATTTTTTTCGAAAAACATTTTTGGAAAAACGAAAAATAAAAGAAAAATTTAAAAAAAGATTTTTGAAAAGAAAATTACCTAATCTGAGCAACAAGACGAACCGTCAGTTGTCCATACTCGAACAATCCCCGGCAACGGCGCCAAAAACTTGGTGGACGAAATTGTGATCATCAATATT
>NC_029776.3:24189251-24196454 GCF_000817695.3 Arachis duranensis
TTGGGCTGAGCTTGATCAATCCACGAGCTGAGGCTTCTCTTGGAGTTGAACTCCGAGTTATGATGTGTTTTGGGCGTTCAACTCCGGATCATGACGTTTTTCTGGCGTTTAACTCCAGATAGCAGCATGAACTTGGCGTTCAACGCCATGTTACGTCGTCATTCTTCGAATAAAGTATGGACTATTATATATTTCTGGAAAGCCCTAGATGTCTACTTTCCAACGCCGTTAAGAGCGCGCCAATTGGAGTTCTGTAGCTCTAGAAAATCCATTTCGAGTGCAGGGAGGTCAGATTCCAACAGCATCAGCAGTCCTTTTGTCAGCCTTCTTCAGAGCTTTGCTCAAATCCCTCAATTTCAGTCAGAATTTACCTGAAATCACAGAAAAACACACAAACTCATAGTAAAGTCCAGAAATATGAATTTAACATAAAAACTAATGAAAACATCCCTAAAAGTAGCTTAAACTTACTAAAAACTACCTAAAAACAATGCCAAAAAGCGTATAAATTATCCGCTCATCAGTAGTATAGTAGTAGTTTAGGATTATGTTTTAGATAGAAATTCTAGAAAGAGAATCTCCAACTTCTCTCTAGAATTTAGGACTTTTAGTTTAATTTCTTCTTAGATTTAGGTTTTAATCTTGCTCTAGTGTAGTTTTTTTTATATTTTCTAGTTCAGTTATTTTAATTCACTTAGTCTTACTTGTCAGTTCTTTTATTTTTGTCAATTTTAGTTTATGACACTTGTGTGAATTCTAATTTTTTTAATGCAATTTCATGTTTTTATGTTTATTGTTGCTTCTTTTAGTTGTTATTGTTGCCATCTTTGAATTTGGTAGCTATAGTTTTTATTAATTCTTATAATTTATGATGTTTTTATTTTATGCTTTCCAAGTGTTTGTTGAAATGACTTCTTTAATTTTAGAGTAGAATTTTGCATTCTTGACTTGGAATTGAGGACTTAGGTGACCTTGAGTCATTGATGTCCAATATTGATTGGTAATTTAGGATTATTAATTGGTTTTATTTTCACTGACGCCTGTCTTTTACTAAATCTAATTAGTAAGTTGGCTAGGACTTGTGGATTAAGATAATTATATCTTTTTTGACTTTTTTCCGATGTTTGGAGATGACGAAGTGGGATTAACACTTCTTAATTACCATGTTTTGTGGTCAACGACTTGGATAGAAAACCTTAACTCTCAATCCTTACTAAGATACCTTTTTGCACTTAAATTTCTTTGTTTGCTCTTTATTTTCTTGTCATTTAATTTCTTGTCTTTTGCATTTCAAACCCCTTTTTTCTCATAGCCAATGATGAGTACACTTCACTACAATTCCTTTAAGAGACGACCCAGGATTTAAAACTCCTGGTTTTTATTGCTTTGAATTCGTGACAAACAAACTAAACTCTGATACGGGTCATTTATTGGTTTGGAACTACTAAAACATCAAACAATGACAAAATTCTTACCAGTATGCTCTTTGTCTTCACAAAGGTCCCGACCCACCCATATACTTTAACGACCTAGGCAAAACCCTGTTAGCGAACCCCTCATCATGAGTAAAATAGGCCTCCAATTCCTTCTTAATGGCTGGACGGATCCATCACGTTAGGTGGCCGCGCTCCTTATGAACGTTTCTCATCATCTTCTAAAAATGTTTAGTTGTCCGGTAGTTGTAGATCTTCCTGATTATGAGATTATGTTCTGCATCCCATATGAATTTCAACTGCACAAAGTGATTCACCAACATTAGTTAGTCAGAATAAAATACAGTTCAAATACTGTTGATTAATTCAATATTATTAGGTTCTTACTTCCCACTTTTGCAACCATCGATCTCTAGTCTCAGCCGGGATCTGTGTGTAGGTCGGTCACGGGCTGTCGCACATCGACTTAATGACGTTGGAGATCTCTTGTGTGCAAGCATTAGGGTTTGGTGTAAACTTAGCAGAGAATAAAACCTAACATTAACAAACACATAGAAACGCATAAACTTAAGACTAACAAACGTAAGATTAAAAAATTGTACGTACTCATGCCTGCATGCCAACGGGTCAAATCCTCAGCCAAATGACGGGCTATGATGGAGGGGCATCCTGTTGTGAGCATTGGAGGAATCACCTACCACAGGTTCGGTCGTCGCTGGATCTATAAGGGGGACATAGCAGAAAGAGGCACGTAGTTCGGGTTTGGGACCATGATGAATTGCTAGTCCGCTGGACCCGCCTATGACATCATGGGGGTCGCCGTGGAGTCGTGGTAGAGGACGATGATTTGGTAGTCCTTGGGGATTCGGTGGAAGTCCGCCCTCTACCACAGTCATGTGACCCACTCGACCTATCTCTGCTACCTGTCGTCATGTCTGCACAACAAATATATTGCTAACACTAATCAAAAACAATTAAATTCACCAGCTCTAAACATATTGATACACTCAATACAGTAAACATATTAATAACATAACAAACACCAATAAATAATAACATAGAAGAAACTCAAGAAATAACAAATAATTATAACAAATATGAGAAAAGATATGAATAATAAATAATTATTACAAATAACCCAAAACACTTAAAATAAGAATTTTAAGGAGGAACCAATTCATGTCATAATTACCACTAATATTTATCAACCCTAAGCATAATTCTAAGACTTTCGAAAACATCATTTTAATTTTTTAATTTCACTTAAAATCTTATAAAAATTTCGACAAAGTCTCCCCTAAAATTTAGATTTTTCTACCCTTTAAGGATTCCGTTCAAATCAAATATCCATCCAAACTAACATACAAGGGTTGAATAAAACCCTAAACCCTAACTTATTCAAACAAACTAATTATTCAAATCAATGAAATTTAAGTCAAAAATTAAATTATTTTTTTTTCATAGCCCATGATTTTCTGGTGCACGAAATTGCAATCACACTTTTGCAACTCTGCACAACTAACCAGCAAGTGCACTGGGTCATCCAAGTAATAAAACCTTACGCGAGTAAGGATCGATCCCACAGAGATTGTCAGCTTGAAGCAAGCTATGGTCATCTTGTAAATCTCAGTTAGGCATATTCAAATGGTTATGAGGTATTGATAATTAAAAGGTAAATAAAACGAAAATTAACATAGAGATACTTATGTAATTCATTGGTGGAAATTTCAGATAAGCGTTTGGAGATGCTTTGTTCCTTCTGAACCTCTGCTTTCCTATTGTCTTCATCCAATCATGCGTCTTCCCTTCCATGGCAAGCTGTATGATCCTCTCAGTGAAAATGGTCCGGCTACGGTTTCTGTACGGCTAATCAACTGTCGAATTTCTCGTCTCGGATGAAAAATACCAGGCACAGCTACCGCATGGCTAATCATCTATCGGTTCCCACTTGTGTCGAAATAGGATCCCTTGATCCTTTTGCACACTATCACTGCACCCAACTGTCGTGAGTTTGAAACTCGTCACAGTCATCCATTCCCAGATCCTACTTGGAATACCACAGACAAGGTTTAGACTTTTCGGATCTCAGAAATGCTGTCTATTGGTTCTAGCCTATACCACGAAGGTTCTAATCACGAATTCAGATGCTCTGTTGTTAGGAGAGGTGATGTGAATCTGTGGATCAGAGACCCAAGAGAATATACTCTGGCTGTCGTCCAATGACTATGTTGAATATCATGTAGACCGCTTTGTGGTTGTCAGGCACGCGGATCTTGGTTAAGCGAGTAACGAAGATAATGGGTGATTGTCACGAGTCACCCCCTTCATTCTGACTTAACTGAATTAAGTACAAGAGTATATCTTGGAGAAGAAGTATGCGTGAATTAAAAGAAAAACAATAGTACTTGCATTAATTCATGAGGAACAACAGAGCTCCTCACCTTAATCTATGAGGTGTAGAAACTCCACCGTTGGAAAATACATAAGAAAAGAAGGTCTAGGCATGGCCAAATGGCCAGCCTCCCCTAAACGTGCAAAATGATCTAAAGAGATCAAAAAGCTCCCAATACAATAGTAAAAAGTTCTATTTATACTAAACTAGTTACTAGGGTTTACAGAAAATAAGTAACTAAGTGTAGATAGTGCAGAAATCCACTTCCGGGGCTCACTTGGTGTGTGTTTGGGCTGAGCTTTGAAGCTTTCACATGCATAGGCCATCCTTGGAGTTAAACGCCAGCTTGGATGCCAGTTTGGGCATTTTACGCCAGAAAAGGGTCTCTGGTGGGCATTTGGACGCCAGTTTGGACCATCAAATCTCGAACAAAGTATGGATTATTATACATTGCTGGAAACCCCAGGATTTCTACTTTCCAACGCAATCAAGAGCGTGCCAATTGGGCTTCTGTAGCTCCAGAAAATTCACTTCGAGTGCAGGAGGGTCATAATCCAACAGCATCTGCAGTCCTTTTTCAGCCTCTGAATCAGACTTTTTTGCTCAGGTCCCTCAATTTCAACCAGAAAATACTTGAAATTACAGAAAAATACACAAACTCATAGTAAAGTCCAGAAATGTGATTTTTGCATAAAAACTAATAAAAATATACTAAAAAGTAACTAAAACATACTAAAAACTACCTAAAAACAATGCCAAAAAGCGTATAAATTATCCGCTCATCATTTTCCAATCTAACAAAAGCAAATAAAAAAAACAATTAATAATCAAACAAGTAAGAATAAATTATAAATTATTATATGATAACCGAAACACAAATTTTAAATGAACTTATTAACCCTAAATTAACATGACCAAAATTTAACTTGACCCTAAATCATAAATTATAATTAAGCACTGTATGTTCTAATATTCTAATATAACAATTAACACACATAAACATACAAACCAAGCATGATTCTTGAACCAACATTCTTAGACATCCTAATTCCTAAAAAAATGTATAACACTCCAACTAACTCAGAATCATTCAACAGCCACAACCCTCACTAATCAAATTCCTAACACTAATAGAATAACAAACTAACAGATATGTTTCTAATATTGAAATAGATGTCATGGAGATGGAGAATGAGGATGTACCTGAATCTGGAGCGGCGGCAGTACTAAAGCGGCAGTAAAAGGGTTGGGTAGAGAGAGAAACGGAGAAGCGGTGAGAGAGCAATGTCAGCGACGGCAGGGCTGGAGCCGCGGCGATAACAGAGCAACGGTGGTGTTGGAGCAGCAGTAATGCTGGAGCGGCGGCGAAGGGGGTTGGGCGGGATAGAGAGAGAAACAGAGAAGAGGGTTTGAGAGAGAAAGGGGGTTTGAGAGAGAGAGTTTTCGAAATGAAAGGGGAGAGAGTTATGGTCTCAATTTTAGACCTGATTACCATTGGATAACCCACTGCAAGTTATCAAAACATAATGTTTAACTAAAATATGTTCGCATCGGAACAATCTAACGGTAAATCTGACAAATACGTTCGCGCCTATTTCATACTTTTTCCCTTTGAATATTACCTATGAATTTACCGTCAGATAAGTGAATTTGTCGGTAATACTTTGACGTAACGCATTTCACAACAAAACCTTCCATAAATCTGTCGGTAAAATCGACGGTAATTCGAAACGTTAAATCCAACAATAAATCTAACAATACTCAGTATTTTTCTTATAGTATTGACTTGTATATTGAGAAAATAATCAACTTGAATTTCTTCATGTTTAATATTTCTATTCAAAACGACCTTACACACATAATGCAACAAAACCACGTTGTGCATGGAGTTTCCATGAATTTTTTTTCTCCTTTCATTCTTTTCAATTTTTTAACCTTTCTTATCAACTTTTTTTGTTTTGACTGAACATATTCAGACATTTGATAGTTCAAAAAATAAGAAAAAATAAAAAATATAAAATTGGTCTTTTTTAGAAACTCTTATAATTTGTAACAATAATTTTATTATGCTTGAATAATTTGATTTTTTAAAAAGTGATCAGTATTAATTTTCATAACTCAATTTTCAATTCTTTTAATAATCATCAAAATTTTTTATTATTAGTTTCGCATCAATAGACTTTTCTTAAATTTCCATAATCGATCGGTAGTATTAGTGGACGAAATTGTGATCCATATTCTTTGTATTTGTATGAAATCATTATTATGGCACCGGTTGAATTCACAATTCCGTTCAACTAACCAGCAAGTGTACTGGGTCGTCCAAGTAATAAACCTTACGTGAGTAAGGGTCGATCCCACAGAGATTGTTGGTATGAAGCAAGCTATGGTCACCTTGTAAATCTCAGTTAGGCAGATTAAACTTGTTTATGGTTTCGAAAATTAATAGTAAAATAGAAATAATAAAAGGGATAGAATACTTATGCAGATTCATTGGTGGGAATTTCAGATAAGCGAATGGAGATACTGTATGGCTCAAGAACGCCTACTTTCCTACTGCTTCAACTCAATCCTTCTTACTCCTTTCCATGGCAAGCTGTGTATAGGGGTTCACCGTTCGACGATGGCTACTTTGTATCCTCTCTGGAAAATGGTCCTCTGCGCTGTCACTTGCATGGCTAATCGTCTGGAGGCATCACACTGGCCGAAGGGTACATCCCATCCTCGCAGTGAAAACTACGCTCACGCGCTCTGTCACAGCACGGCTAATCACTGGTTGGTTCCCGCTCCTACTGGAATAGAATCCCTTGATTCTTTTGCGTCTGTCACTAATGCCCAGCACTTGCGAGTCTGAAGCACGTCACAGTCATTCATTACCGGAATCCTACTCGGAATACCACAGACAAGGTTAGACTTTCCGGATTTCCAGGATCCTACTCGGAATACCACAGACAAGGTGAGACTTTCCGGATCCTCATGAATGCCGCCATCTATCTAGCTTATACCACGAAGATTCTGTTGGGGAATCTAAGAGATACACATTCAAGCTCGGTTGCATGTAGAACGGAGGTGGTTGTCAATCACGCGCGTTCATAGGTGAGAATGATGATGAGCGTCACATAATCATCACATTTATCATGTTCTTGGGTGCGAATGAATATCTTGGAATAAGAATAATAGAGAATTGAATGAAAAGTAATAGTAATTGTATTGAAACTTGAGGTACAGTAGAGCTCCACACCCTTAATCTATGGTGTGCAGAAACTCCACTGTTGAAAATACACAAGTGAAAGGTTTAGGCATGGCCGAATGGCCAGCCCCCTGAGTGATCAAGAGACCGAATAATCAAAGGCTAAACAGTCAAGAGATTAAACTGTC
>NC_029776.3:24196721-24202649 GCF_000817695.3 Arachis duranensis
AGCAGCTTGTACTTGGCGTTCAACGCCAAGTTATTTCGTCAATTTCCGAATAAAGTATGGACTATTATATATTGCTGGAAAGATCTGGATGTCTACTTTCCAACGCCGTTGAGAGAGCGCCATTTGGAGTTCTATAGCTCCAGAAAATCCATTTTGAGTGCAGGGAGGTCAGATTTCAACAGCATCAGCAGTCCTTTTGTCAGCCTTTTTCAGAGTTTTGCTCAAGTCCCTCAATTTCAGCCAGAAATTACCTGAAATCACAGAAAAACACACAAACTCATAGTAAAGTCCAGAAATGTGAATTTAACATAAAAACTAATGAAAACATCCCTAAAAGTAGCTTGAACTTACTAAAAACTACCTAAAAACAATGCCAAAAAGCGTATAAATTATCCGCTCATCAAGTATCAATCTTGAAAACTCTATCAGCTTTGATGACTGAAATTATTCATTCATAAAAGCATCTGATTGAATTATTGCCAAGTGTCTCTAACAAGTAGCAAAATAATAGACACAGAGAACATTTAGGTACTCTCCACTTTTAATATTATTCCAATACAATATATTCTACGTACTATACAAACGGGACTTTTTCTTGCTTTTCCTACTGAATTAATTAACAAGATAAGTGCCATGTTCTAACAATTCTTTTATGTTCTTAAGATGTTCAACTTAAAATAATAATAAAAAAAAGTCAAATTGTTGTAGACATAGCTTAGAGATAAGGTAAGACTTAAGAGTCCTACCTTCTCTTTCATTCTATATAGAAAGAAAAAAAGCAGTGAGATACTCTGCATAATAATAATAATAATAATAATAATAATAATAATAATAATAATAATAATAATAATAATAATATCATGAAGTTAGAAGTTAGAACTACTAGTAGTAGCTAGAGTTGCTAGAATATTTCCAAATATGATGTTAAAACTAAAATAGAAACATTCACCAAGTGGAATTGTCTTTTAACTAAGAGAAGAGAATGCATGTGGCATCACATGCTCATTGAAGAAGGCCACATGGAAAAATTGTTAAAACCTTGAGCAACTTTGAAAAAATTTCTTGCTCTCTCTTCTGGAAGTTTGAAATCTGAAACATCATCATTTCTTCTTTGCACTCAAATATAAAACATGAGCACAAGTCACAGACATTGCTGAATTTTTAAGTAATATTAAAGGAAAGTTTGGAACAATACTTGAGTTGTCTCTGTGTAATCTCAAGGTCACATATTCAAATCGTGAAAATTTTATAATTATTTAATTAGGCTGCATATATTATATTCTTTGGGTGCGACTTTTTTTCGAATCATGTGTTAACGTAGAATATTTATGCAATGCACTATTTTTTTATTTTTTTAGACACTTATATTATTAAAATAAATAGATAAATAAATAAATAAATTGACTTGTGGATTAGGATAGACTTTGCCTTCAGAAATTGTTTTGTTCTTTCACTATGTGATGATGAATCATAGCATGTGGTGGTTCAAACTCCAAAGGACATAGATCATACTAATCGGTGAAGGCTTGGGACATAGGCAAGTGGAAATCAAATTAATGGTTTCTTGTTTTGCTCATATAATAATTTCTGGGAAATCAATTATATAATAGTCATAGCAAATGTTTTTGGGAACTTTATTTTGTTGCTAAATGTGTGCAAGTATTTTCTATCATCATTATCAATTTGCATGCATGTTATGTGGTCCAACTCCAATCCAATGCTATAAAGGACAAGCTAGCATTTACCACCTAAATCCAATAGAGCCATTCACAAATCACAATAATGTGATGCAAGTTAAAGAAAGAATGAGGATTGTTTTGTTTTGATATGTAGGGTATCTATATTTTCTAAATTGGATCATGGAGTGCAGGAGTGGTACCAATATGTATGTTAAGGTGTGAATCAAGTTAGGGATATGTATGTAGGGTACTGAGATGCATTAATGCTCTTCAATTCTCCTTTTGCTTTAGTTATAAATCATATAATACCAGCAGAATTTGATTTTAACTGATTAAATCAAAATATCCATCCAAGTGACAGATATCTTTTCGATCACTTAAAATGTAATTTCATGTTTAGAGTAAATAACTATTTTAATCTTTCAAAGATTAAGATTTTGAAAAACTAAATTCTGAAAGATATAAATTATAAAATGACTTCTAAAGATATATTTCATGTGAATAAGTTGAACCAAACGTTGTCAATTTATTTATATACTTATATATATTTGGTTTATTTTGTCAAATAAAACATATTTTTTAAAAGTTATATTTTCATTCGAATCTTTTAGAATTTATTTTGTTAAATCGTAATTTTTGAATTGCAAAATAGTTATTTATTCTCAAATTTAAGTTCTCGTTGTATATGGAATAATAGATAATATATACTTGAAGAATCGAATTGTCCTACTAAATTTAAATCCATGCCTGTGTTTCTGGCAAAGAAGCAATGTGTTGAATTAAAAATTGAATATTAATCTTATAATAATAAAAATTGATCTTTTTATTTTAATTTATTTTTGTTTTTGAGCATCATCTATAGATACTAATAGAAAGAAATCAAGAATTATAATCAAGCAATTCATGATTAATGCAAAACAATTTAATATTAACAATCATCTTTAAGAATCAAATTGCTACACAAAAGAATAATTCCTTGATTGATTCAACCTTCTTCTGAACCCATTGCAGATGGTGATTACAGTCTTACAAACACCTTCAATTCAAGTTATGTTCTTGAAAGTCAGTCCTTTTTGGAGTATCAAATTGATGTTGTATATTGACAATGTTTCACACGTACATATTGACATGCACACAAATTACTAATCCATGTTAAAAAGATATGTGACAGTAATGCACTTAAAAGATAGAACTTTGTTTGTGGGATATACTTAATCTAATAGCAACTTAATCTGTTTCTTTTTCTTTGACACAGAATCTTGTGCTTAATATAGTGTTTTTTTTTTTTTTCTGTTTATGTCCACTTATGAAAAAGACATAGTAGGAAATTAAATGCCAACTAAGAGAAGCATAGACTTTATACATAGATAGAGCATATAACATGAGAAGATAGAAAAACTTTGTGGCTTATTTTGTTACGAAAATACAAAGAAGATGGATACAACCAAATATGCATTTGAAGCTATTAAAAAAGTTACCTAAATTTTGATGTGTCAGGCACTACCTACTCACAATTAATGAGGCTGCTTTATACATATCAAGCTAAAATCTTAAAAATTTAAATGGAAAAGGGATTTGATGGAATTCAATTTTGCTTCAAATGAAAATTGATAGTATTACTATTTGGTACAAATTAAAAGATTTTCTTTTTCTTTAAAGATTATGTAATTAATTGGTTAAATGAGCCATGCATGTACCACAGCAGGTCCTTTGTCATGACTATCAGATGAGCTGCATTTAATTTTTTTAAAATGTTTTTTCGTCTTTTTTTATAAATAATATGAATCAGAAAAAATTAATTAATTTTCCATGTGGCAGTGCAGCACTACTGAAACAACATTGATGGACTCCAAGGAAAGGTTGTGATAGTGGCAATTCACATTTGTAACATCATGATGGCATATTAATATTTCAATGATAGTAACAATACTCAATCAATGTGCGAGAGAAAAAGGTACATCCTCTTTTATAATCAAGATTTTTTGGATTTTTTTGCTCTTTTTTACTTTGGTTATTAACAAAGGGAATTTATACATATAGTTAATAGTTCATCAGTTGTGTGATGATTATTGGTTACTTTATCAATTAGAACAAATTAATTGTGAAAGAGCTTAGCAGCGGAAACGACACAAATGTCCAACACAAGAACAATATGGAAGCACTCACAATACAATATGGCAGCAACTATAACAAGCAAATATAGCAAGTAAAGCAATAACAAGAAAACACCAAGATTTTAACGTGGAAAACTCCCTCAATGTGAGAGGTAAAAACCACGGGTCGTCCAGACCAATAAAATAGCTCCACTATAATCAAATAAGGTACAAGAGAGTCTCAAACAAAGCACAAAAACGTGCATATAACCAGCCAAAACATCAATGCACCAAAGCTCACAAATAATAGGCAAGAAGATGAAATATACCCAAAAAAATAGAGCTGATGTCGAAGCCAATTTCTCCCTCTGCAGACCTCCAATTAAAATCTCCACCGTTAAGAATGAAGAACAAGATGTGAAGAATCTACAGTTCAAATTTCACGTCGATCCAACGGTGAAAGAATGAGAAACTTCCGTTCCAAAATTTCTGCTCTGTGTAAAAACGGGAAACCTAATTTCTCTCTTGCGAAACCAATTTCTCCTACTTCAAACCTCCAATCAACATCTCCACCGATCAGAATGAAGAAAAAGATGATAGGTATATGCAGTTTAAATTTCAAGCCGATCCAACGGTGAACAACTGAGAAACTGTCATTTGAAATTTGCTGCTTTGGACAAAAATGGAAATTCTGTTTTTCCCTTTCTTTCTCACTTGGTGGCTATTCTCACTTTCTCTCAAAAGACCTCAAAAAACTAAATTAGGGTTGTGACACTAGGGTGCAAGAATACACCCCAAAATGTTGGGCTTGGGCCTCACAAAGAAGAGACCCCCAAAATGTTGGGCTTGGACCTCACAAAGGAGAGAGAAAAAACCCAACAAATCTCCCCCTTCTCGACTAGGTGGAGGCCCTCGCCATTTCGGTGATCAAACAACATGTTTCAAACTTTTCTCTTGACAATGCTTTTGTCATCATATCAGCACCATTGTCATCAGTGTGAACTTTCTCAAGTTTCAACAACTTAGAATCTAACACATCCCGTATCCAGTGATACCTAACATCGATATGTTTAGATCTTGGATGAAAAGTAGAATTCTTGGCAAGATGAATAGCACTTTGGCTATCACACAACAAGACATAACGGTCTTGCTTAAAACCAAGTGCTGCAAGAAATTTCTTCATCCACAACAACTCTTTACATGCTTCAGTTGCTGCAATAAACTCTGCCTCTGTGGTAGAAAGTGCAACACACTTCCGTAACCTTGACTGCCATGAAATAGCTCCCCCTGCAAACTTGACCAAATAACCTGAAGTAGACTTTCGAGAATCAATATCTCCTGCCATGTCTGCATCAGTAAAGCCAACTAGCAAAGGTTTCTCACCACCAAAACTCAAACTCAAGTTAGTTGTACCTTTGAGATATCTCATAATCCATTTAACAGCATTCCAATGTTCTTTACCTGGATTAGAGAGAAAACGACTCACAGTACCAACCGCATGAGCAATGTCTGGTCTAGTACACACCATAGCATACATCAAGCTTCCAACAGCTGAGGCATAAGGAATTTCATCCATTGCTTGTTTCTCCTCATCAGTGGTTGGACACTGCTTGGTACTCAACTTAAAATGAAGAGCAAAAGAACTAGCAACACATTTGGCGTCATTCATGCCAAACCTTTGAAGCACCTTCTTTATGTACTTCTCCTGTGACAAATAAAGCTTCTTGGAATCTCTATAACGAGTAATAGTCATGCCCAAAATCTGTTTGGCAGAACCCAAGTCCTTCATAGCAAAGAACCTGCTCAACTGTTTCTTCAACTCATTAATCCTCAAAGCATTCTTGCCCACAATCAAAATATCATCAACATAAAGCAAAAGAATGATAAAATCATCATCAGAAAATTTTTGCACAAATACACAATGATCTGAAGTTGTCTTACGGTAACCATGCTTCCCCATAACAGATTCAAACTTCTTGTACCACTGTCTTGGAGCTTGCTTCAACCCATAAAGACTCTTCTTAAGCTTGCACACAAAATCTTCCTTTTCCTTTAACAATAAAGCCCTCCGGTTGCTCCATGTAGATCTCCTTATCTAAATCACCATGAAGAAAAGCTGTCTTCACATCCATTTGCTCAATCTCCAAATCAAGAGA
>NC_029776.3:24202841-24214934 GCF_000817695.3 Arachis duranensis
TGTATCATGCTCATTATTTTGAGCTTCAACTCTACCATCTTCTACCAAAGGCATAGAGGGAGTAATATCCAAGTCAGAAAAATCATCACTAGGCTGAACCATTGGCTTCTCTGCATGATCAACATCCTTCAATGTTTGGTCTTCAACAAAGACAACATCTCTACTCCGAATCACCTTTTTGTTAACAGGATCATAAAACCTGTAACCAAACTCATCCATGCTATAGCTAATAAAAATACACTGCCTAGTCTTTACATCAAGTTTAGATCTCTCATCTTTAGGAATATGAACAAAAGCTTTACATCCAAAGGCTCTTAAATGATCATAAGAAACATCTTTACCTGACCATACCTTCTCTGACACTTCAAATTGTAAGGGAACACATGGTGTCCGGTTCAAGACATGAACAACAGTGCTCAAAGCTTCACCCCAAAAGGATTTTGCCAATCCAGATTGTGACAACAAGCACCTAACTCTTTCAACCAGTGTTCTGTTCATCCTTTCAGCCAAGCCATTCAACTGAGGAGTCTTTGGAGGAGTCTTCTGATGTCTTATACCATGCTCTTTACAATAAGCATCAAATGGACCTGAGTACTCACCACCATTGTCAGTACGAATGCATTTCAACTTCTTCCCAGTTTCTCTTTCAACAGAAGCTTGAAATTGCTTGAACACATTCAAAACTTGATCTTTGGTCTTCAAAGTGTAAACCCATAATTTTCTAGAATGATCATCAATAAAGGTTACAAAATAGATAGACCCTCCAAGTGTTTTTGTCTTCATCGGCCCACATACATCAGAATGCACCAAGTCAAGTATCTCCGGCTTCCTTGAAGGTGGATGGCTCTTAAAAGAGACCCTGTTTTGTTTTCCAGCAAAACAATGATTGTACTTTTGTAAAGCAACCTTACAACCAGATAAAAGATTCCTCTTGGATAACATATTCATACCCTTCTCACTCATATGACATAATCTCTTATGCCATAAATCAGTTTCATCAACAAACTCAGCAGCATTAACAACATCTTTCACAATCTTTGCTTGAGTTAAATAAAGAGTAGAGTGTCTTGTACCTCTAGCAACAACCATGGAACCCTTGGTGAGCTTCCAGCTATCACGAGAAAATGAGCTATCCAAGTCTTCATCACACAACTTACCAACAGAAAGTAAGTTCAACCGAATATCCGGAACATGCTTCACACGCCTCAAAGTCAACTTGGTACCGTTGGAGGTTTCTAAGCAAACCTGTCCAACACCAGCACATTTTGCAACACCTTGATAAGCCATTTTCACGTCACCAAAATCACCAGGAATATAGGACGTAAACAAATCCCTCCTAGATGTAACATGAATAGAAGCATCGCTATCAATCACCCAACTAGTGCTATTATCAACAAGGTTAACAGATTCAAACTCCTCAACAACAAGAAAATCATCATGAGTTACATTAACCTTGTCTTCCTTGTTACCATCATCTTTATTTGTGCTCTTGTCTTTACTTGCCTTGGCTTTCTCCTTCTTTAGCTGCAACAAAATTTCTTCACATGTCCCTTTTGACCACAATGATGACACTCAATATTCTTATACTTTCCTCGAGACTTGCTTCTGCTTTGATCTCTACCTTTAGGACCTCGACTTTTGCTTCTCCCCCTAGACTCAGAAACAAGAACATCTAAATGTGTAGTCGATGTACCTTGTGACTTTCTTCTCATCTCTTCATTCAAAACACTACTCTTGGCAAGATCCATAGAGATTACACCATCAGGAGCAAAATTAGACAATGACATTCTGAGAATTTCCCACGAGTCTGGTAAGGAGCCAAGAAGTAACAATCCTTGAACCTCTTCATCAAACTTGATGCCCATGGAAGATAACTGATTCATAATTCCTTGGAAATTATTCAAGTAATCTGTCATTGATGTCCCATCTGTATACTTCAAAGCCAACAACTGCTTGATCAAAAACATCTTGTTATTCCCAGTTTTCCGAGCATACAACTGTTCAACCTTAATCCAAAGGGTCCGAGCATGTGTCTCTCCAATAATATGGTTCAACACATTATCGTCAACCCACTGCCTAATATATCCACAGACTTGTCTATGCAACAAAGTCCAATCATCATCAGACTTATCATTAGGCTTCTCTGTATCAAAAACTGGTTGATGAAAATTTTTGACATAAAGCAAATCTTCCATCTTTAACTTCCACAAATCATAATTAGGACCATTAAGAGTGATCATCCTACTAGTATTAGTATTAGCTTCCATTGTTCACAGAATCACAAGCCCAGAAAAATACCAACAAGCTCTGGTGCCAGTATGAAAGAGCTTAGCAGCGGAAACGACACAAATGTCCAACACAAGAACAATATGGAAGCACTCACAATACAATATGGCAGCAACTATAACAAGCAAATATAGCAAGTAAAGCAATAACAAGAAAACACCAAGATTTTAACGTGGAAAACTCCCTCAATGTGAGAGGTAAAAACCACGGGTCGTCCAGACCAATAAAATAGCTCCACTATAATCAAATGAGGTACAAGAGAGTCTCAAACAAAGCACAAAAACGTGCATATAACCAGCCAAAACATCAATGCACCAAAGCTCACAAATAATAGGCAAGAAGATGAAATATACCCAAAAAAACAAAGCTGATGTCGAAGCCAATTTCTCCCTCTGCAGACCTCCAATTAAAATCTCCACCGTTAAGAATGAAGAACAAGATGTGAAGAATTTACAGTTCAAATTTCACGTCGATCCAACGATGAAAGAATGAGAAACTGCCGTTCCAAAATTTCTGCTCTGTGTAAAAACGGGAAACCTAATTTCTCTCTTGCGAAACCAATTTCTCCTACTGCAAACCTCCAATCAACATCTCCACCGATCAGAATGAAGAACAAGATGATAGGTATATGCAGTTTAAATTTCAAGCCGATCCAACAGTGAACAACTGAGAAACTGCCATTTGAAATTTGCTGCTTTGGACAAAAACGGAAATTCTGTTTTTCCCTTTCTTTCTCACTTGGTGGCTATTCTCACTTTCTCTCAAAAGACCTCAAAAAACTAAATTAGGGTTGTGACACTAGGGTGAAAGAATACACCCCCAAAATGTTGGGCTTGGGCCTCACAAAGGAGAGAAAAACCCAACAAATTGGTGGATCGGAGAAATAACATCATTGACTAATGGTGACATATATAATTCCTATGCTCAGAAGCATGCTTTTGGTTACTTTGCACTAATGATGAAAACTTTGCTCAAAGGCTGAAACTTTAAAGTTTAGCTGACAATGTCTTAAAATAAATATGATAAATTTAAAAAAAAAAAGGAGGGGGGTATTTTCTATGGAAAGAAGAGATTATTGTGTCTTTTTTTTAAGTTCTATTTGTAAACAAACACATCAAAAGTCACCCATGCATCTTTTACAACCATGTTGAATTCAGTACATGTTTTGCTATTTTTTAATAGTTGTAGTAAAAAAGAATTGGACAGAAATCAAATAAAGACTGAAGTCTTATGTTGTAAAGTAACTAAATAAAGCAAAGGAAATAATTAAAGCACATATTTTATAAATAAACATTTAATGAACTTAGAGAGCTAGTTCATTCTGAGCCTCTTCTTTTCAAGGGGATTTTGCTCTTTAATGTGTTATATATGGTGCTGCCAACTTATTGAAGTCATTAATTAAAGCCAACTAACAATATCAAAGATTGTCCTGACGAAAATTCAATTCAACAAGAATTTAGAATAACATTGTAATGCAGTTCTTAAACTCATACATAGACTCTCTCCTTTTCAAATTTCTTCATGTCATTTCCAAAAACAACATAATCCAACTAGACTACTAGAGAGTTAACACTCTTTTAGCAAATTTCAACTAACAAAAAAAATGAATTTAGCTGTGTTCTAAAAACACAAATTAAAATTATTATTAATAAAAGCTTTTAAATATTTTATTTTAACAAATACATAATAATTACATTAAAAACAAAATTTTTGTATAATTTTCTGTAAAAGTAAAATACTATTTTAGTTTCTAATATTAAGTCCTAATTTCATTCATAACGTTTTGAAACGTCTTATTTTTATTTTAAATATTTTATTTTATCTTATTATAATATTCGGGCCAAAATTAATTTTTTTTCTTTCAAAAATATCACTTTTTCTTTGTTGTTATATTTTTTTTATTATTTTGTCACTTTCGCTCTTAAATCATTACAATGGTCACTACGACCACTACAATCACAATTTTTGCCGCTATCTATAAAAAAACTTAATGGAGGAAATGATATTGTTGAAAAAAAAATTTAATTTTAACCAAATAACTAAAATAGTACGAAATAAAAAAGTTTAGGATAAAAATAGAGTGTTTTAAATGTTAAGAATAAAATTAAAATTTAACTCAACTCTTAAGGAATAAAAAAGTTCTTTTCCTTTTCTATAATAACTTTTTTGATTAGTAATTTTGTATTTTTAGAACACATATTAGTTAAATCTTAAATAAATATTTTTATTTACAATTTTTATCCCTTGTTGGCTTGTTGCTTCTCCTTTCTTCCAATACACAATATCACTTATCACCACCTGCCATCCATGAAGACTGCTGGCCACGCCTCTCTGCGGTCGACTATTTTAAATCTAAGATTTTAAACTCTAATTTTAACTTTTAAATCTTAAATTTTAAAATTTAAATTTAAAATTCTATATCCTAAATTAGTTTTAGTATATTTCACTTTTAAATATTTTTTATTTGAATTTTGGATGTTTTTATTATTTTTAATTTTAAATAATTTATGTTCGTTTATTTTTTATTATTAATTTATTTTTTTATTATTGGCTAGTTAGTTGACTGAATTAATATTAATTTTCTTGACGTTTTCTTTCAAAAAATGCAGTAGACTAAATTCTTCATTAAATTGTTAAAAATGTCGTTAATATATATTATCTCATTAGTTAAAACAAAAGCTGATAATAAAAATAGAGTTACAAAACAGACAAATATATTAATCCGTACTGTATAAAGTAACAAAGTAATTTTACAGATTCAAATTAAATATTTTGAAAAGAAAGTTGTGACTCCATTATTATTATCATCATCTCGCCGTAATTGATCAAGTTACAGCTAATTATTCAAAAGTAAAAACTCAAGTACAGTCGACTTTATGTGAAGTTGATATTTGAGAGTCGTTAGATAATTTAATTGATTTGACTAAATTTTCATCTAACAACTCTCAGATATTAATTTCACATAAAGTCGACTTTAACTGAATTTTTAATTTTTTACCATTCAAAAAAAATATGGTCCCTTCGTTTCATTATTTATGTGACAGAATATGGTAAGTAACTATGGAAAAATTAGTCATCCAATGCAAGTGCATATCTTTTATATGTGTTATATTATTGCAAAAACAGGGTTTTATTACTTTTACACATATGGAGCATTATTTGAACTTGTAGGATGAATCAGGCTATATATATAGAAATAAATTAAAATAAAAGGTGACAATATATCTTCCACACAAAATTTAAAACAACACTACTACTATATATAGTTGAAACCTATGCGATCTTATCTCCAGAGCCATGAAATTTATAATTATGTCATTTTCTCTTTACTCAATTTTTTTTCCCTTCGTTATACAAATTTGGGCATGTATTGCTATGAAATAATGCCATGTTGTTAGTGCTGACTATGTATTTTATTGGGTCAATCTTCACATGTGTCCTAAATATCGAGGATTCTATATAGTATATCAAACAAAGCTTTTACAATGATCATCTTTAATTTCCTTTTTGTGCCATCTGCTTCATTGTGTCGCTCCACATGTGTGTTCCACAATCCCTTAAAAAAAAAAAAACACTATTGGGAGATTCTCAAAAGTCAAAACACTCCAACTACTTTTAAAAAAAATAGCAAGAAAATTTTTAATTAGAATTCTCTCTGTTCTTTTTTTGTTGGCTCTTAATTAAGAAATTTTTTATTCTATTTTTATCTCTTAAATTCTTCCTTTTACATTTAATGTTCAAAGTAATAGCGTACATATAGATAAATTATTATGTAGTTTATAATAAGAATGATCAGATATATATGACAACAAATTGAGTTATATTATTTTGAGAAAAGATTAAATATTTAATTTCGTAAAATAACATTATTTTAAAAATTCTTATTGAAAGACTAAAAGAAAATTATGTAATTCTCATGCTTGAAATTTTGTAATAATTGGATTCCTTTTAAAAACAATTGATGGGTTTGGCAATGTATCTATCTACTCATAAAAACGTGTCCTTTCGACCAATGTTACTGTTATGATAGGTAACTGGAGATTAATGGGCTGGATTCGTTAAGTTGGTCCAATCGTCTGAGGGGGGAAGCCTTCGAATGGGTTTACACCTTTGGGGTCTCTGTCCGACTTGTGAGCGTGAGTGAACGGGAGGTGGTACCTGCAAAGACACTCCGATGCCTAAGTCAGCAAGGGTGTGAGCAGGTCTAGAAAGTATTGGGACTTAAAAGATACCTGAGGATGTTAGTGTATTTATAGTAGTGAACCAATAACCACCGTTGGAGTAGTTCCACTTTCTCAGGTGGATAACCGTCCATTTATCTTAGGGAAGTTGCAATATGGCTCCTGGAAGTGGGTTGAGAGATTTTAGGGGCAGTTATCATCTGTCAGCTAATCCTCGTTTCCGACTTCCTTAGAGCAAGTCATGGTGAGAACCGACTTCTCAGGGGAAGGTCAGTGTACTGTGAGGCTCAACCCTGTGGCTTGGGCCTGTCGTTTGGACCTGGGCCTTAGCGTTGGGCCAGGGTATGAACAGTGCCCCTACTCGAGCCCAATTTCTTTTAAAAGATGGGGTCGAGTATTATAACTCGGGACCGTAGCCGACCTGATAAGGAACCGACGTGATTTTTCGGAACTGACGTGTTTTAAAAACTCTCAACAGTCGCGTCTAATCAAACGTCGCGTCTCTTAGAGGTTTGAGCATTCATACGCGGGGCGGTTACATTGGTAACGGTGCAACTCTTAAATGGCTTGCGCCGTCTTACCTTTATGTCCCTAATGTGTTTATAAATACTTTTCCCTCTCCTCGCTTGTTTCGTTTCTGAAAACTTTTCTACCTGCACCCTTTACTGTTCGAAAGAAGAAAACTCCTTCCTTTTCGAGTGTTGTTGCTTCTACCTTTCTGCGCGAGGAAAAAGGTCAGTTTCTTTTTTTACTCTTTCTTTATAGAGTTTTTCGTTTTGCATGTTTTGTTCTGTAGAGTGTAGATAGTAGTCTCGGTGTTTCTCTGCTTAGTTTGAGAGACTTGCCTCGGACTCTTAGAGACCCTATTTTTTATTCTTTTTCTTTTTCCTTTGTAAGTTTTGCTATCCCTTTCTAGTAAAAACAAAATGTCTTCTGTTGAAACCCTTGCTCAATGGGTGGATGTCACGGTTCTGGGGGAAGAACCTCTTGTTGACACTGACTTTATCACCAACCTTTGTACTCATCATAGGCTTTGTACTTCTGATGATGATAAGCCAAAATATGAACTGATTGCTCCGGGTCCGAAAGACCGGGTTTGTTTTGGGAGGGCTTCTGAGGCAGCCCCTCCTTTTTTCTACATGTATGAGAGCATGATTACCCGCTTAGGCATTTTTCTTCCTTTTTCCGACTTCGAGATAGCCGTTTTATGTCACTGTCGTGTTGCTCCTACCTAACTCCACCCCAACTCTTAGGGTTTTTTGAAAATTTATCAATTTATCAGCCATGCTTTAGACTTTTCGACTTCTTTGAAGATTTTCTTTTATCTCTTTCATATGACTAAGCCCTTCAGTGGGCAAAATAACAAACAGCAGTGGGTGTCTTTCTGGGCCATACAAGGTCGGAGACTTTTTACCCTTTTTGATGAGTCCTTCCACGATTTCAAAAATTTCTTTTTCAAAGTTCAAGCTATAGAGGGTCACCACCCCTTTTTTCTGGATGAAACTTCTTCTCCTCGTTTCCCCCTGTACTGGGTAGAGGCCTCTCCTTGTGAAAAATATGGTTTGGATGATTTGGATGAGGTGGAGGCGGCCAGTGTGGGGTTTCTCTGAGAAGTATGGGAGAGAGCCCCTACCTGGATACGAAAAAGTTTCTCCAGGGGTCTCCGACCTTTGTCCAGGCTCAATTAGGTAGCTTTTCTTAGTTTATCATATTTTCCGACTTGATGTTTTCATGACTATTTCTTCCAACTTGTTTTACTGACTTTAGCTACCTAATTGTTCTTGCAGAAATGGCGAAGAAGAATTCTAGGGAGTTTTACCAGAGGGTTCAGGAGGCCAAAGCGAGATCCCGTGCCAGAGTCGACGGTGCCAGGGCAGCTGGTCCTTCCTCTCCCCCTCCTTCTCACAATTTGGAGACCCCCACTCGTCATATTGTCATTTCTTCCTCATCCTCTTCTCTGCCGTCCCCTCCTCCCCGATCTTTCCCTGAGCCAGAAAAGAAGAAGCGCAAGACTTTAGAGTCTAGCTCTTCTTTCGAAGGTGAGGCCAAGGTGGATGTGCCTCAATTTGTTCGGAAGCATATCTATCCTCATACTCGTATAAGTATGGATATGCTTCTGTTCGAAATCACCTTACTAACTGGCTCAGGAGAATATCAGGGCGGCAGGGTGTGCACAAAGATCCTTCATATTTTTTAGAAGACTCCCCTCAGATCTTTGGGTTCATCCCTGAGGGTTGAAGAGCTAGAGGGGAGGATTCTTTTGTATCAGGAAGCTGAGAAGAGTCTGAAGGAGGAGGTCACCAAGTTTGAAGGATGAGAGGGATAATCTCCGGAAAGAGGAGAAGAAGTTGATGGGCCGGTGCTCTATGGCAGAGGGTCTGCGGGAGAAGGCGGAACAGAGCTATTCGAGCTTGTTCCAGGACCTTGTGGAGGTTAAAAAAGATTTGGTAAGAGCTCGGGATGCTTATGCGGATCTGGAGGACTCCATTGCTGAGGGATCCGAGGAGGCTTGGAGGGTCTTTAAGGAGCAGGCCGAGGTTATTGCTCCCAACCTGGATCTCTCCCCTCTGGATCCTGATAAGGTCATAATCGACGGGGCTATTGTTTCTCCTTCCCGACCTGTGTCTGAGTCCGAGTTGAAAACTCGGAGTCAGAGGATAATAGAATCCCCTCTCTGACCAGAAAATGTCTCGAGTTCTTCGAAGGCTCCTGAAACTTCCACTCCATCTCCTATGGACATTTCTCTTCCTGACTCTGGTGGTGCTCCGACTACTCTCCTTGGCTCTGGTGGTGACGTCCTTCCAAACTGAAAATTATTTGTGGCTATATGGGGCCCGGCCTGTGGGTCCCTTTTTTAAACTTTTTTATCTTTATTTTGTGATGGTATATTGTTGACATTTTCTTGGCCTTTTATGGCCGTAAACAAAATATTTAAAAATACCCTTTTTTGGACAAGGCTTTAGGTTATCTTTGTTAGTTGTGTGCATGCCTTTTGTTTTAGGTTTCGAAAAAATCTTTTTTATCCTTGTTTTAAAAACCTTTTTTCTTGTCTGGTTGTCCCTTTTTCTAAGTTTTTTTCTCAAATTTTTCTTGAAGGCTTGGGATAGTCTTTACCTTAGTGCTTTCTATAGGTTTTATGATCTCTTTTTGGTATTCCTTATACTCAATTTTTAATTCATTGAGTTTTTATAATTTAGGTTACTTTTGCGATGCATTTCTTTATTTCTCGGTATTATCCGACTTGTTAGTCGGATAATTTCTAAGTTTATCATGATTGACTTTTGTAACCTCTTTACACCGACTTGTACCTCGTCATTTTATCCTGACGACCATCTAGGTCGGTTCATGGGATTTTCACGCTTTGTCGAGCTTAAGTCGGCGCGTTTCGTAGAAAGAAAGAAATCGGGAAGGAATTTATAAGAGATATTGTGAAAGATCTTTATTTATTTGCGAAGGTACTTTGCTGCTACTAAAGGTTTTTGGCTATCTATGACCCCTTAGTCTCTACTATGATGCCTCGTTAAAAACCCCCCTTCGAAAAAATCCTTTCTCTTGGGAAAAAATCACGAAGTTGGGAAAAGAGTACATAAGGGAGTAGAGTTCGCTTTTAACTGTAGTACCTTTTCATATTACAAGCATGCCACGACCTAGGTAGCTCGGTGCCATTTGAGTCGGTCACCTTGTAATAACATTTTCCTAAGACCTCACTAATCTTGTATGGTCCATTCCAATTAGCAGCGAGCTTTCCCTCTCCAGATTTATTAACTCCAATGTCGTTTCTAATTAAGATCAAGTTATCTGGGGCGAAGCTCCTTCGAATGACTTTTTTGTTGTATCTGTTCATCATCCTTTGTTTTAATGCTGCTTCTCTAATGTGGGAGTAGCTCAAGTTCTTCTTTGTGCCCTTGTATGTTTCCAACCTCGTCGTAGAAGCTCACCCTTGGGCTTTGCTCGTTGATTTCTACTGGTATCATGGCTTCTATACCATAAGCAAGTCGGAAGGGTGTTTCTCCTATGGCAGACTGAGGTGTGGTCCGATAAGGCCAAAGTACTTATGGGAGCTCTTCAGCCCAGGCTCCCTTTGCGTCCTGCAGCCTTTTCTTCAACCCTGCCAGTATGACCTTATTTGCGGCCTCGGCTTGTCCATTTGCTTGTGGATGTCTCACCGATGTAAACTGATGTTTGATTTTCATGCTGGCCACCAGGTTTTTGAAGGTTGAGTCGGTGAGTTATCCGCCATTACTAGTTGATCTCTCGGGTCCCCGGCAACGGCACCAATGTTACGATGGGTAACCGGAGATTAATAGGCTGGATTCGTTAGGTTGGCCCAATCGTCTGAGGGGGGAAGCCTTCGAATGGGTTCGCACCTTTGGGGCCTCCGTCCGACTTGTGAGCGTGAATGAACGGGGGTGGTACCTGCAAAGACACTCCGATGCCTAAGTCAGCAAGGGTGTGAGCAGGTCTAGAGAGTATTGGGACTTAGAGATATCTGAGGGATGTCAGTGTATTTATAGTGGTGAACCAATAACCACCGTTGGAGTAGTTCCACTTTCTCAAGTGGATAACCGTCCCTTTATTTTAGGGAAGTTGCGATATGGCTCCTGGAAGTGGGTTGAGAGATCTTAGGGGCAGTTATCATCTGCCAGCTAATCCTCGTTTCTGACTTCCTTAGAGCAAGTCGTGGTGAGAACCGATTTCTCAGGAGAAGGTCGGCGTACTGTGAGGCTCAACCCTATGGGTTGGGCCTGTCATTTGGACCTGGACCTTAGCGTTGGGTCAGGATATGAACAATTACTAATAGTAGGTAACCGGGGATTGGAATCAGACTTCATTCTTGAATTCCATCCTTATCAATAAGAGGTTATATAATTAAATAGTAAACAATTGATTGTATTGATCAATAACAAGAAGGGGAAAAAAAAAAAAAGAAAGAATTGTTTTGGGTTGAGGAACTTTTGTTAACATTCCTTCAAGTTGCTTCAACGTAACTCAACCATGTGAACATACACCTCCCAATGATCTGAGGTGGATGGAATAATTAATTAGAATTATTAAGATATAAAAGACCTACTTCTACTACGAAATATAAGTATATAACCACCACGTCATGGATATTATGGCATTTAGTGTGTACTTTAATCCATGAATTTTTTTGTTGTTTTTTTGTCATAAAAAATTAAAGTGCCTCGCACGAATGAGTGTGAATCACTCTCCTTAGCCTATAAATTAAACTACTACACCCTTAGCTTGTTAAATATAAAAATATAAGTATATATTTAAATTGGTTCCAAACGAATTTTAAATCAAATATTTTAATTTTTAATAAATTTTTATTATTTTAAAAGTCTTTAAATATTACTTTATCTAATAGTTTGATTTCTTTATCACTTATAATAAAATGTTTAGTATGTGTATTAAACAAATAAATTTTTAACAAATTTTATTATAATATAATTAAATTTCTAACAAATATTATTATAAGATAAATAAATTCTGTTTACAGAAAAATCAATCTATCTAAAAAATTTTTAAAATAATAAAAATTTATTAAAAAAATCATCAAAATGTCCAATTTAAAATTTTGTAAAGGTCAATTTAGGTATTTATTTTAAAAATATAGAAGTAT
>NC_029776.3:24215024-24215804 GCF_000817695.3 Arachis duranensis
TCGATTATAAAAAAATATATATAATATATATATTAATTAAAATTAATAGTTAAAATTATTGAAATATCGGTATTTTAGAAATATTTAAATAGTTTTTTATATAGTGTTTTAGTTCCATCACATTACTCATATATTTAAATATTTTTTTATATAAAATATAACTTCCACTAAACAAAATATATATTGATTATTGGTCACCCATCAAGCAAGAATCAAAAGCTTAGACTACTACTTCTTTAGCATGCAAATATTTATAGTTTAATAAAAAAACAAAAGAAAGGGAATCGTGATAATAATTTAGAGTATTCCATTTAACATATTATGAGGATGAGATTTTGGTCACAATCGTAAGCGACATAATTGAAACAAGGCATATCTCAAAGTAATTGACCCAACACAGGTCCTTAGCCACAAATGCAAACAAGTAAAATCATAAACTAACCTTTTCGGGTGCCATCAATTGCAAATTGTGACAATTTCACGAGCTTTGTCACTGTCCAAACACCAAAGAGGGTTCACGAAAAAGCAATTATTATAAGAGTAGCAGTAATTACAAAACAAAAACATTAGCGGCTAAAACGCGTTAAATTCTATAATAAGCATATGATGTGGCACCAATCATCTTGTGCCACGTGTAGAGTACGGGCAATTGGGCATGCTTGTCTTTCAGAAAAAATTGAGAGTTCAAGTTTGATTTCGAGCATTGTAATTTGTAAGTACCAATAATTCTAGAGTTGCTCTATTCTTCAATTTTATTTTTGTAATTACTGGCATTTCTTA
>NC_029776.3:24215867-24219910 GCF_000817695.3 Arachis duranensis
TTCCCTAAATTAATAATTGTATATTTCTCGTTTATTTTAAAGCTTTATGTGCTCTATTGTTAATAACAAAAATAAATAAATAAATAACCATTTCAATCACTGCCATAATTGAGATAACAATTGACTTATTAACTATTTCAATATACCAAACTCAGAGAAAAATATACCAGAAAAGTATATATATAAAACAATACATATTATTATTGGAAAAAATTATTCCATTGATCTTAAGTTTAAAATAAAAAATCATATGACGTTTGATATATGAGAGGAAACTTGTATGCACATGGTAGGTTTATTTTCAATAATATAAGGAACGTAAACAATATATCACGAATCACATATTTAAGTATGGTAATTCGTACGCGTTACATAAATAAAGATGGTACTTTTAGAGTTTGTATGATAAAAAAGTATTTATTCATTATTTTCAAAAGAAAGAAATTCAATATAAAATAAATCTTAAAAAAATTAAAAAAGACATATACGCACAATCACGATTTAAATGTAAAAGATACTTAGCTTGTACATAAAAATAAATTAGAAATATTAATATTTACGTGCCTTTTTTTATTATTTTAAATTTTTAAAATAAATAATTTAATAGTACGAATATTCAGTTGTTGTATATTAATTTGTTTTATTTCCTTTTATTAATTTTTCTTATTATAAAAATTAAATTAAGCCAAAGCATTGGATGGTCTTTCATTTTCCTTGGATTATTTTAATTACGAAAATGTCCACTCTGCATTTGGTATGTAATAAGAGTTCTCCAGCAAGTGATGTACTACGTTCCCCGTTGCTATAATTATCGTGTCATACATGTGTGATAAAATTAAAATTATAATTTTAAATTATTTTGTTAAAATTAATTTAAATTATAATAATTTGATTAACAAAAAAAAGTAATGAATTATGTATTATTTATTTTTTTAATTTAATATTAATTATATTAATTTTAAAATAATTATTAATCAATTTTAGTAATTTTTTTTTTTTAATAAAGCAGACATATATATTGAATATAACTATAAATAATCTAGTAATACTTAAATCTACCAATAAATTGTTATATGTGTAAGAACATATCAAAATCACTTAAAAATGAACAACAAATTATTAAAAAAATTTAATACAAAAAGTTCTCCAATAAACAATAAATAATTTAAATCCACTAAATAATAATTTAATACTATCCTTTAATACCTGCAAATTATATACTTGAAATAGTAATATATCAATATTAGTATACAAAATTATATGATTACGTAATTATAAAATTGTTTATCAAGAGAATAAAATAATACGGATTTTTATGATAATTCTAATATTCTCAAACTATAAATGTACAATAAGAATGTATTGCTCATTAGCACCTATACTTTGTCAATTTTTTAAATTGATATTAATAAATTTTAATAAATTAATAAATTTAATTAAGAGATTTCGTTATTACCTTTTCATTATAAGCTCTCAAAAACTTCTCTATATACCACATTTATCGGGCAGTTATCTTTCAAGTGTCTGTGATCTTGCAACTGCACGCACTCGCAGACCATCTTTACTCGTTATTCTTTATTTTCTTTATTTTTTAAACTTTTTCATTACATAATCTACCATAAGTAATACTGTTGATAAAATTGGAGGCCATTAGATATGAAAAATAATAAACAGAAAAAGAACTATATCTGAGGTACGAATTTTCTAGATGATAAATAATTGTTACAATTCACTATTACTCTTTATATATATACATACACACACACACTCATTGTACACGGTAATAATTAGCCAATATTTTTAATGGAGATACTTGCTACAATTAGGTAAAAATTATGTCATTATCTTTTATTAACCTTTATGATTAATTCAATGGAGATACTTGCTCAGTATATATATTATTTACATTAATTATGTGCTAATATTTTTAGAAAAGAACTAAAATAAGAGATATATAAATATATATAATATTGTTGCTCTATAAGAAGCATATATAAATTGCTACGTTCTTTTTTATTATATTATACAACTTAAAGTTATAGTATCATGTTATTATTAATTATAGATACTTACTACAATTATATCAAATTTAATTATGACTCTAAATAAATAAAATAGATAACAATCAATATTATTATTTTATATTTAATATTTACTAGAAATATAAAAGATAAAATAACTAATTAATGAAAATCTGAGTAAGAAATAAAACATAATAATTAAAATTCAATTTGTTAATTAATTAATCTTGTGTCCATATAATAATAATAATAATAATAATAATAATAATAATAATAATAATAAGAGTAAATGATAAATCCGTCCCTGACCTTTTTTTCTGCGGACATTTTCGTCCCTGAGGTTTGGAAAATACTTTAATGTCCCTGACCCTCCGAAAAAGTGGACATATTTACCCCTTCGTTAGAGTCGCTCCGTTTGCCCTGACGGAAAACGGTGACGTGGCTCCCGTGGCGCTGACCTGGCCGTTACGGGCTGCCACGTGGGATGGACTTTTGAAAAGAGGACGTATTAGTCCTTTCACACCAAAACATGTAGCTTTTTAAAACAGGACATATTAGTCCTCTCACCCCAAAACAACACCGTTTCTCCCCCACCCCCAATCTATGAAATCCTTGAGCCCTAATCCTTCGAATTCAGTGTGAAGGTGAAGCGGGTGAAGGAAGAAAGGGAGCATTCCGACCCATGGCATCCGACGGAGCTTGGCCACAAGTCCGATGGCCAGACCATCGAGTGGCTCCTTTGCCAGTCCGAGCCCTCAATCATCGCCGCCCCCGAAACCGGAACCACTCCCGCCAGCTTCTCCTCCATTTCCGTCTCCGCATGCGGTGGTGCTGGCTCTCTTTCTTCTCCTTCCTCAACTTCCGCATCATCTTCGCTCGACCACAAGCCCTTGCTCGCTCCCACTCCCTTCATACTCGGCAAGTGCATACGCACTGACGACGACGCTTCCGCCAAGGACGATGATGTTATTTATGGCCACTTGTTTGTTGTCTCTGAGCTCGAAAGAATGAAGCTAAAGGTCTATGACACGGAAACAGACTCCTGGGATGCCATAGATGGCCCCCTTTGCCTGAGCAAATATGCAAGCCTTTTGCTGTCAATGCTTGCGATTGCCATATTTATGTCGTGGGCCGAAATCTTCATGTTGCTGTTGGTCATATCTCTAGACTGCTTCTAGACGAAAAATGGAGCTTCAGTATTCGGTGGCATGTAATCGATGCACCGGAGAGTTTATCTGATCACACTCCTTCAAGCTCTCAGGTGTTGTTTGCATAATTTTTCTTATTCTCTCAGATCCATTTTCTCCATATGCAATTTCTGGTAAGTTGCTGATTCTATTTGAGAGTGTAGCAATTTTTCCAGAATTATAAGGAGTTCTTACATGTTCTTCATAAATTGCACAATTTGGACTGGTTGAATTGTGAACTGAGTCTGTGAAATTGAATTTGTGCTCTGTTGTTGGTGAATATGTCGGTGAATTGCTTGTTGAATCTGAATTTGCTTAGACTCCTGCCTCTCAGTTTTCTTGAAATTTCGCTGATGTTGCTGCGATTTGTTACTCTGTTGATTCTTTGTTTATGTGTTTTGGATGCATTGCTGATGATTCTAGAATTGCAGAACTGGAAGTGCTGAATTTGCTGCTTCTGGATTTGGTGAAGTATTGTTGATTGGAAATGCAGAAGGGGATTAAAGTGTGTTTGGAGGGGTGGGGAGAAATGGCGTCGTTTTGAGGTGAGAGGACTAATATGTCCTGTTTTAAAAAGCTACACGTTTTGGTGTGAAAGGACCAATACGTCCTCTTTTCAAAAGTCCATCCCACGTGGCAGCCCGTAACGGCCAGGTCAGCACCACGAGAGCCACGTCACCATTTTCCGTCAGGGCAAATGAAGCTACTCTAACGGAGGGGTAAATATGTCCACTTTTTCGAAGGGTCAGGGACATTACAGTATTTTCCAAACCTCAGGGACGAAAATGTTCGCGAAAAAAAAGGTCAGGGACGGATTTGTCCTTTACTCTAATAA
>NC_029776.3:24220326-24225456 GCF_000817695.3 Arachis duranensis
TAATCTCCAATCTCAACCCCATTCATAAGTAAATTGTATATAATATTTTTTTAATAGAGCAATTTTAATTTTTAATAGAAATACTTATTACAATTAAATAAAAGTTATGTTATTACCTTTTATTAACTTTTATGAATAATTCAATGGAGATTGCTCAGTATATATGTTATATATCTATATTAATTATGTGCCAATGTTTTTAAAAAAGTGCTAAAAGAAGAGTATAAATATATATAATATTATTGTTATATAAGAAGCAAATATAAATTGTTACGTTCTTTTCTATTATATTATACAACTTAAAGTTATAGTATTATGTTACTATTAATTATAGATACTTGCTACAATTATATCAAATTTAATTATAAATCTAAATAAATAAAATAGATAACAATATAATCAATATTTTTTTTCTTTTTTACATTCAATATTTACTGTAAATATAAAAAACAAAATAACTAATAATGAATAAAAATATGAATAGAAAATAAAATATAATAATTAAAATTTAATTTGTTAACTAAATAATCTTGTGTCCATACAATATTATTATTATTATTATCCACTAATTAAAGTAAAAGATAAAGAATCATATAATTAACGGACCATTATTAGGATGGGTGAGAATTATAGCATAAATTATTGTAAATACAACTATCTACTAATAAAATTGTAGATTGAATTAATTATTGTAGATACAACTATCTACTAATAAAATTTTTGCACATGAATGAGAATTAGAACTATATCAATTAATATAATTAGAATGAATAAAAATATTAATGACTAATAATTAGTTTAATAATGCATTGAATATTGATTTAATATAAGTATGTTAGCAGTAATACACAAACAACTTGTAAAGCTAAGTGACAGTTAGAAAATTAGTTATTAGAAGATTCTAGAAGCAGTTAGTTACTTTTCAGCTTTTCAGTTAACTAATCAATTGCAACTACAGCTATATATACAACTGTGTCACTTGCAAAACACAAGGAAAATTCACAATTCTCATACTTCAAATCCAACTTCTCTTTCTTTCTCTCTCTCTCTCTGATTCACCTTTATCATCTTTAGCCTGATACCTTACATGGTATCAGAGCTTTCTGATCCATGGAGCCGGTGTCTCAGTTCACCACCAACGCACCAATGAATGTGACAAACCAGAATGCATTTGCTGCGTTTTTCACAAACAAACTCAACGAAAACAACTTCAAAGCTTGGAAGAAGCAAGTCCTTGCGTGAAAGTTAACAAGTTGCAAAATCACCGAAATCCTGCAAAGATTCCAAGAAAATTCAACTCAGAATCAGATTGCATAAATGGAAATGAAAGCCAAGAATATGCAGAATGGGAAGTTCAAGATCAATAGCTAGTTGCCTAGTTAATTGCGTCAATGGTAGGGGTGGCAAACGGGCCTAAACCCGCCGGGCCGGCCCGCGTAACCCGCCAAAAAAGGCGGGCTGGGCTGGAAAATCAGGACCGCCAAATAGCAAAAGCCCGCCTAACCCGCACCGCTTAAACCGCGGGTTTTGGCGGGGCGGGGCGGGCTTCCCCGCCGGGCTAAGGTTTTTCTTAGTGAGGGGGTATTTTTGCAATTTTTTTCCTAAAACCTAACTTCCCCCAACCTAACTTACAAGAGTATGAAGATAAAAATTGAGTGTTTTGAATTATGTTTATGTTATTTTGGAGACAATATTTATAATTATGTTTTGGATTATGTTTATTTTGCTTTGGAGAGAATATTTATACTTATATTTTGAATGAAAATTTGGTTTATAATTATATTTATTAGATATTTATAATTACAAAGACTTTAATGTTTGTGAATATAAAAAATATAATTTTTTATGCCATTAGAAATTATAAATTTATTAATATGGTTGTGAAATTATATATATTACTTAGTAGTTAATAATAAAAAAAAAAGAAGAGCTTAGGCGGGCTTAGCCCGCCAACCCGCCAGCCCGCAGTTAGGCGGGGCGGGCTAGGATTCTAGGACCGCCTAATTAGGCGGGGCGGGGCGGGCTTCCCCGCTTGCCACCCCTAGTCAATGGAACCAAGTTTTGTCAACAGAGTCATCGAATGTGAGTATGCATTTCAGATCTGGATCACATTAGAAGAATATTTTGTAGCAAGAGTGAAAGCAAGAATCAAACAATTAAAGACTCAGCTAAGAACACTCAAGAAGCACAATTCAACAGTAATGGAGTACATGTCAAAGATCAATCAGGTAGCAGATTCACTGAAAGCGCTAGGAGCACCACTCTTTCGAGAAGAATTCATCGAAGCAACCCTAGCAGGACTTGGTGAAGAATACAACACCTTTGTCATTGTTGCGACAACAAGAATCGACCACACCAGTGAAAGCGAGCTTGAAACACATCTTTGACTCAGGAAGAGCTAATTGAAAGGTTCAGGAAAACAGAGCTGGGAGCAATACAGGTGAACATAACGTAGGGCAATGAAATTCAAGAAAGCTCCCAAAGAAGAGGCTACAACAATTACAACAGCAGAGGAGGCTTCAGAGGCAGAGGACAATTCAGAGCATGGTAGCAAGGCAGCCGACCACGATGCCAACTCTGTGGCAAGAACGGGCACACATCTGTTCAATTGCTTTGATCAAGAATTCATAAATCCCCACCTTCAACCCCTAAATACAGCCCAGCCACCATCCCTTGCTTTCCACAACAACTCAAGTCCAAGACCCTTTTCACAGCAACAACAGTCTTCAAACACACTGCAATTCAACCCTCCCAACTCCGAATCCTTAATTACCATTGCATACATTATATAATACTTCCAATATAGTTAATTCCACACCTGAGACATTACCTGCTTTGCCTATTTCTGTATCTCATAATCTTGATGCCTCTATGACTGCTAATGCCTCTGTGAATATCCTTGATTCCTCTATGACTGCTAATGCCTCTGCCAGTGGCCTTTCACTCAGTGCAGGTACTCTCCATTCAGGACGAATTGAGATCGTGCTGCCACTTTCTCCCCCTGCTTCATCGAACCACCATCCTATGCAAACACGCAGCAAGACAGGGACTCTAAAACCTAGGACCTATGTTGCGATCCTCTCTGCCTCTACCCTTGAGTCTGATCTCATTGAGTTCCTTCCTTCCACTACACAATAGGCACTAGCCTGCCCCCACTGGAACCAAGCCATGTAAGAGGAATTTGATGCCCTAATAACCAACAGCACCTGGCAGCTGGTTCCCAGACCTCCCCTCAACACTGCCCCAGTAATTGGCTCCAAATGGGTATTTCGCATCAAGAGACACCCAAATGGCAACATTTAGAAGTACAAAGCTTGCCTTGTTGCAAAGAGCTTTCACCAGTGAGAAGGGGTCAACTATGATCAAGTCTTCAGCCCAGTTGTTCGTCCACCCACAATTCGCATCATAATCAGCTTAGCGCTCTCCAGGGGCTAGCAAATTCGAAAATTTGACTTCAAAAATGCGTTCCTCAATGGGGACTTGCATGAGACCGCTTTCATGTCTCAGCCTGAAGGGTTCACTTCTCTCGACCAACCCCACCATGTCTGCAAGCTCCAGAGATCCTTGTATGGCTTAAAGCAGGCTCCCCGGGCATGGTACACAAAGCTCGCTGACACCCTCAAGCAATTTGGTTTCACTAATACCAAATCAGATGCATCTCTCTTCACCAGATTCTCTCCCTCTTCTGTGATGTATATTCTGGTGTATGTGGATGACATTTTGGTCACTGGGAGCTCCCAAGCTGAAATCTCCACCCTCATTTCCCAATTGAATGCTGTGTTTGCTCTCAAAGATTTGGGAAAAATGAACTACTTCTTGGAAATTGAGGCTGTGAAACTAAATACCAGTGAAATGCTCCTATGTCAAACAAAATACATTTAGGAGTTATTAAGCAAAGCAAAAATGCGGGATGCCAAGGCAGTCCCAACACCAATGGTGTCCAGTCTTAAACTGACAGCCCATGGCGAGGATGTTCACCAAAACCCATCTCTGTACAGATCTATAGTGGGAAGCCTACAATATGCTACAATCACAAGATCTGAAATCACCTTTGATGCAAACAAAGTATCCCAGTTCATGCATACCCCTTTGCAAAGCCACTGGAAAGCTGTCAAGTGAATTCTACGATACCTTGCTGGAACAATAAACTATGGCCTAAGGTTCCAAAGAGCTGATGAATGTCGAATCTATGGCTTCAGTTACTCAGATTGGGGCAGTGACATTGATGACAAAAAGTCTACAAGTAGATTCTACATATTCTTAGGACCAAATCTAGTCTCATGGTCAAGCAAAAAATAAACGGCAGTCTCAAGAAGCTCCACAGAAGCAGAATACCGGGGATTAGATGCTGGCCTAACTGAAATTCTCTGGATCCAAAACCTATTGAGTGAAATAAAAATCCAATGTTTCACCACACCAAACCTCTACTGTGACCGCCAGAGTGCAGTCCTAATGGCTGCAAATCCAGTTCTCCACGACAAGGGCAAGCATTTTGAACTTGACCTTTATTTTGTAAGAGACTATGTTGCCCAAAAGAAAATCAACATCCTGCACATTCCCTCTTAAGACCAAATAGCTGACAGTTTTACAAAACCTGTCTCCAGCCTCACCTTTCATAAGCTTAGACCCAAACTCAGAATCACAGAAAGATTGCAAGCCAGCAGAATCTTAGAAAATTACAACACAAGCAACTTGTAAAGCTAAATGACAGTTAGAAAATTAGTTACTAGAAAATTTCAGAAGCAGTTAGTTACTTTTCACCTTTTTAGTTAACTAATCAATTGCAACTACAGCTATATATACAGCTGTGTCACTTGCAAAACACAAGAAAAATTTACAATTCTCATACTTCAGATCCAACTTCTCTTTCTTTCTCTCTCTGCTTCACCTTTATCATCTTCAGCTTAATACCTTACAAAGTATAATAAAAATATTTTCTTAAAATAATATAATTATACATTATTCATGAGCTAATTGTAATATAATTAGAATAAATTCATTTGAAAGAAAAAAAATTTATGTGTAATCTTCATAAATTACAGTAATTTCTTTATTTATGTATACGTATATATTAATTTTGTTAAATAATTTTAAATATTTCCTTATTTATACATACATATATATATATTA
>NC_029776.3:24225510-24226966 GCF_000817695.3 Arachis duranensis
TATATACGTGTTTAATTTTTCATTTTATTTTCTTTCACGTATATTTTTTTTAAATAGTGATATTTTAATTTTTTTGTTTTAAGTACACTTTTATTAAGAATTGTATTATTACTCTAAAATACAAAAAAGAAAAAAAGGTGATATATATATCCAAGAAAAAAAATAAACTTAAATATCAGAAAAAAAGAAATCTTATATTAAAACATTTAAAAATAACATATCCAATAAAAATAGTTGTAATATATAAATTGGGACAAAAATTTAAATTTAAATTAATGTAAAATGAATTTAATCAAATACCAATATTAGAACTAAATTACTTAAATAATATTTAATCTATTCTAGTCCTTAAACACGTATAGATTAGAGTCATTCTCGTAACGACAACCAATTGAAACATCATAAGTTTGGACATTTAGAAGTCGTGCAAATTCAGACCAAAACCTCTTGTTAAATAAGCTTCATCATCCGCTATCCATGCAATATGGCAATGTATAGAATTGTCACACCGAGAAACTAAACTGACCCCTATTCCCCTCAATGGCATTGCATTAATGCAAAAGAAGGCCGGTAATTTCTAAAAAAAATCACAATATGTTATAAAATTATTTTAATAACGAAAAACTTAAAAATTTAAATATATTACCAATCGTTGAAATTACATATCCGAGTTTGACACGAATTTAGCAAAACTAAACTTAAATTGAGAGAATTCAATCTCATTATGTACTCCACTTCGAAGATCTCAAGCAGACGTAGAAAGCATGGAGGAATGTAACTTGAACTTGGCCTACAAAACTCCATGGAAATAATTCCTCAATAAAAAATTGAGCTCCTCTTAAGAAAACTAATTTTACCCACATTTTATTAGGTTGGTCATATTATGTGAGTAGATTCAACCATTCTTCGATAAAATAGAGTTTACTGCCTCTTCTTTGGACGCTTACATCCATGTAGTTAAAACCCGAATCAGTGAATATAACTCGATGAGGTATGTCATAGATGTGATGCATTGTAAATGATTGTAGTAAAAGACAATCGCACTGGAATATTAGACGAAAAGAATAAGTTGACGTAAGAATAGTTATTAAATTATCAAAAGAATAATATAATAAAATGAGTATATAAAAAATACTGTACAAAATTATAAATGATACCTTAAAACTGATGAACTTTGATGAAAAACGAAGAATACATTCTATGAAGTAGTAAAAGAAGAAGAATAAATTAAAAAAAATGAGTTGACTTTCAGATTTAGGCTCATGTACCACAAAAAAAACTCTATATATAGACTTTATTAAAAAAACTAAATATGTAAATTAGTTATTATTAAGGTAAATTTTGATTATTTACCTTCGTTATACCTCATATATTTGTTTTGTTAAAGTTATATGATTTTATATCATATCATATCATGATTAAAATCATTGTTTTTTTTTATCATAAATAGAATAAT
>NC_029776.3:24227083-24239839 GCF_000817695.3 Arachis duranensis
TTATCATGTTATTATTATTATTATTATTATTATTATTATTATTATTATTATTATAATTAAAATGATTAAAAATATTTTTGATTGATAATTGATAAGTAGATTAATAATGCATTAAATATTGATTTTATATAACTATAATAAAGATATTTTCCTAAATTAGTATAATTATGCATTATTACTTAAATGCTAATTATAGTATAATTATAATAAAGATATTTTTATAAAATAAACTCAGAAGAGAAAATAGTGCATTCATTTTGGCGGGAAAATGGATTTATGAGGAATCGACAACTCGCTTCCATTAACTGGGAGAAAATTCACTCTTGAAAAAGTAGGTGAAAACTCACAATATAGAGGTTACAATCAAGATTATGGTAGAGGTTATAATCGAGACTACAATGGCAGAAGAGGTTGAGGGCAGTTCTTCTGAGGAGGAGGCAGATCAAACTGGTGGCAAGGGAGTAGACCCCAATGTCAGCTCTGTGGAAAAGTGGGTCACAGTTTGATAGTGCTACCATCGATTTGATCAACATTATCAGAACCCACACCTTCACCAATCAAATGCCCCTCCACCAAATGCAGCATTTCACCATCAGCAGCAAGGCCAGCACTCACAATAACTAGTAACAAGTCCAAACCCTCAAGCCTACCTCACTTCAGACCCATATCAAGGTTGGTATCCAGATTCAGGAGAACATATCAAAGAACCTTATTAGTGTAGTAAAGTTTGCACTAGACAATAGTGTATTCTTTGAATTTTGGCCTTACCTATGCAATGTAAGATGTCAGAAATCAAAGAAGATTCTTCTTCAAGGCAAGCTTAGAAATGGATTGTATAGATTTGAGGGTATTCAAATCCCAAGATCAATCTGCACAAATGAAAGAAAAGAAAACACAAGATGCTGTAGTCCGATTTAATGCAAATGTGGCAATAAAAAACTCTAGCATGGATGAAATTTTCCCTAGAAATAAAGATTCGATACACAGTAGTTATAGGTCTCCATCAATAAGTGAATCCAGTAGCAAAAATGCAGCAAATGCCAACTGTAAAAAACATAAAAAGTGTGTTGATACATGTGATAGTAGAAAATTGGTTGCATTCAATAAAAGAAATTGTATTCATCATAATGCTATGTGTACTGATACAGTCCTCAATTCAAAATGTCATTCTGTTATTGATTCTGCAAATTCAAAATGTTATTTTACTAATTCTGCTGGTAGCTCAAAATGCTACTCTACTGCTGTTGAATTAAATGAAGCTACTACTAACAAAGCCAAATTTGCATATGTCTCCAAAAGAACTCACGCCAGTGTAAAGTTGAGTCATCAAACAGGAAATACAAATTTCTCACCCAACCTATGACACTACAGACTTGGTCACCCTTCCCACAAAGTCACCCACACATACTGTCCAAACTAAACATAACAATCTCAAACCTAAATCCTAGCCCCTCCCTATATCCTGCCTGTTGCACAAACAAAATGCATAAACTATACTTCAATCTCTCAATCACAGTGTACACTCAACCTCTACAACTTGTCTATTCCGACCTATGGGACCCAACCCCAATACACAGCCAATCCGGCTTCAAATTCTATGTTAGCTTCATAGATACCTTCAGTAAGTACACTTGCACTTACCTTTTGCAAACTAAATCACAAACATTCCAAGCCTTCTATCAATACAAAGCACTTATCGAAACCAAAACGTGCCACAAAATTCAGTCCTTACAAAAAAATAATGGGGGCGAATTTATATCCAAAGCCTTCACAAATTTTCTCACTACCAATGGCATCACTCACAGATTAACCTGCCCATACACCTCTCAGCAAAATGAAACTATTAAGAGGAAGCATCGACACCTAACCAAAACAGCCCTCACCCTCTTAACCCAAGCCTCTCTACCCATTTCTTTTTGGGATGAAGCCATACTAACTGCTGCATACCTCATCAATAGACTCCCATCACCAAGCTTGAACTACAAATCTCCCTTAGAAATTCTCTTTCACCAAATTTCTGATTACAAATTTCTCAAAGTCTTCGGTTTTTCCTGCTATCCACTATTGCGACCCTACAACCAACACAAATTCAATCACAAATATGAAAAATGTGTATTTCTAGGCTATGGCTAAAACCAAAAAGGTTATAAGTGTTTAGTTCCATTTGACAGAATCTACATATCAAGAAATGTCCTATTTCATGAGTCTGAATTTTTGTACCTCACAATGTCTACTCACAACCCCAGTCACACTCAATATGAGCCACAGTTGCCAACCATAGTCCCACCCACTACATATCTCATTCTCCACAGATCCAATCCACCCCTACACATAAATATGCATACTCAATCTTCCAATACTAGTAATGATCTATCTGTTTCACTATCTTTTGCATCTATTTTTCGTTTCATTAATATTCTTCCAAGTGCAGGTTTAGCTAACCTTTTAGAGACTGTAACTGGTCCCAGAGCACTGCCTTCTCAACCTGCACTGTCTATCTCCTGTCCAATTGAAAACACCCATGCCATGCAAACCAGGAGCAAGAGTGGTATCTTCAAACCTCGACTGTTCACTGCTGTTGCAACTAAACCTAATGATCAGCTGCCAAAGTCGATTACACATGCTCTTGCCAGTCCGCAATGAAAATAGGCCATGGAAGAAGAGTATACAGCCCTCATGAAAAATCATATCTGGAGACTTGTTGATGCTCCTTCCCAGCATGCACCAATAGGATGTAGGTGGGTGTTTCATGTCAAAAAATACCTTGATGGCACCATACAAAAATACAAAGCGAGATTGGTTGCCATGACTTCCATAAAAAATAAGGAATAGATTATGATCAAATTTTTAGCCCGGTTGTGAGACCTGCGACTATAAGAGTTGTTCTGAGCTTAGTTATCTCGAAGGGGTAGAAGATTCACCAATATGATTTTAACAATGCTTTGCTCAATGACAATCTTCATGAAGATGTCTACATGGTCCAACCCAAAGGCTTCACTTCCTCAAATTCCCAACAAGTTTGTAAATTGCAAAAGTCCCTCTATGGCCTCAAGCAAGCCTCAAGATCTTGGTTCACAAAATTAAGTTCCACTCTGCAAAAATATGGGTTCCCCAGCACTAGATCTGATGTGTAACAGTCCAGACCACCTGCTAGCACAATATTGTCAGCTTTGGCACACAAGGCCTCACGGTTTTACCTTTGACGATAGGGATGATAGCCGAAACCCCCTACACTCACTCGTCAAAACGCGTCATGCTAGGGAGAGGTATCCACACCCTTATAAGGCATGCTTTGTTCCCCTCCCCAATCGATGTGGGCCTTACAATCCAATCCACCCCTAAGGGAGCCCAACACCCTCGATGTACCGATGTGGGCCTTACAATCCACCCCCCTAAGGGAGCCCAGTGCCCTCGCTGGCACATCGATCCAGGTTCCAGCTCTGATACCATCTGTAACAGCCCAGACCACCCGCTAGCACGATATTGTCCGCTTTGACACACAAAGCCTCACGGTTTTGCCTTTGACAATAGAGATGATAGCCGAAATCCCCCATACTCACTCGTCAAAATGCGTCATGCTAGGAAGAGGTATCCACACCCTTATAAGGCATGCTTCGTTCCCCTCCCCAACCAATGTGGGCTTTACAATCCAATCCACCCTCCTAAGGGAGCCCAGCGCCGTTGATGTACCGATGTGGGCCTTACATGATGTGTCTTTGTTCACTAAGTTCACCCTAATCTCCTCTACTTATATTCTTGTCTATGTGGATGACATCCTTGTCACAGGAACCTCTGAGGCCAAAATCGCATCCCTTGTGTCACAGCTCAACAACACCTTTTCTCTCAAAAACCTTGGTGAAATGCATTATTGTTTGGGCATTGAAGTCAGGAGAAGCCCTTCTAACACCATCATCCTATACCAAACAAAATACATTAAAGACCTGTTACAAAAAGCTTATATGAGTGCTGCCAAGCCTATGCCTACACCCATGATCTCAAATTTGAAACTTTCTACCACTGGAGATACCATCTTCAATAATCTGACGCTGTATAGATCTATAGTTGGTGGTCTCCAGTATACCACTGTCACAAGACCAGAAATTACCTATGCTGTCAACAAAGTAGCTCAATTCCTCTAAAACCCTCTTGAAACTCATTGTAAAGTCGTTAAGAGAATTCTCAAGTACCTGGCTGGAATATTGAATCATGGTCTGCAATTTCGAAGCACCTCAGATTTTCGGATATATGGATTTTGTGACTCGGATTGGAGAAGTGATGTAGACGATCGAAAATCCACAAATGGATTTGGCATCTTCCTCGGACCAAACCTAATATCGTGGGCCAGCAGAAAACAAGTAGCAGTGTCTCAGAACAGCACAAAAGCTAAATTTAGAGGAATTGTTTATGCACTCACTGAGATCATGTGGCTGCAAAATCTGTTAAGTGAAATCAGACTGCCTTGTTCCATTAAACCTCTAATCTTCTGAGACAATCAGAGTGCGGTACTACTCTGTGCCAATCCGATCTTACATAACAAGTCCAAACACTTTGCATTGGATCAATCTTTCATCAGAGATCAGGTGGCTAAGAAGGAAGTCTTCATCCAACACATTCCAGCTCAAGATCAACTTGCTGACTCACAAAATCTCTGTCTGTACCTACCTTTCTCAAATTCAAAAACAAACTCAAAGTATACAAAACAGACCCTCCAATTTGAGAGAGGATGTTAAGATGATTAACCAAGCTAACTAAGCCAGTTACACTGTGTCAGCTGGACTAGTTTTCAATTATTTGCTGTTAAAATTAATTATCACTCTACACTATATATACACACATTGCTGCACTTGTAAAACTGATTTTTCTTAACACAAAATATCTAAATCATTCTATTTCAACTTCTTTCTCTTTCTATCTTCGTTTATTCTTAAAACTATTTACATCCTGATATCTTACAAGTTGGAATATAATATGTTAGAAACTTCCAAGCCTCAAAGGACACAATGCCCGTATATCCATCTTTTTGTTCGACAACAGAAGATTCCCATATTAAAATTCAGTGCATAATTATAAGCGTGCATACACTCCGCCTAAAAATCGTGTTAGCCACCATATCCACCCTCACCTGAAATTTCAAAATAAAATAAAAATAAGAACTACAATTTGTATGCAAATTTTTTTAGAAAATGGAGCACTTCTATACTGTCCAAAGGATGCTAATTAAATGAGTCAAATGACATAAGTCACACAACCATCAGTATATATAGAATAGAGAATACGATCCCAAAAAAAAAAGGAACTTATTATCACTAAAACGTTGTAAGCTTTGAACTTTTTCACTGTAGGAAATTTTCTTGTGAACTTATAGGAGCGTTTCTATAACAGGCACTTCCACTAATTTAGTGTCTTAGGTAAAATTTATTTGATAACGAAAAACAAAAAAAGAAATTACTTGCTAATTAAGTCAAGAATATATTGCATCAGACTAGCTAGCACATGGTTTGGGGTTGTGAACCATTCTGAGTCGGCAAATTTTTCAATGTTCATGGAATATAAATTTTATTTGAGTAGAGTGATAATTAATTCACTAAAAATTTTAATCTCAGATTAATTAGTCTTTAAAAAAAATTAAAAAATATTAATTAAATCTTCTATAACAACAAACAGTAAATCATATTATATTCTCTTATCAATTCATCATATATATTATAAAACTAACAGCAATATTTATATGCACTTTTACTTAAAGGGACATGTTTGTCTATAGAAAATCATCGCTGAGATAATAAGTTTTTTAAGCGAAATTTCATATATTTCATTAGAATTCAAGATAAATAAATAACATTTTAAAATTTTTTTTATAAAATTTCAAAAGATAATAAATATTTTATTATCTAAATTATTATTTTTTACATATTTAGGTGTGAGCAACAAAACATATTACTATAGATAATAAAATATATGAATAATTTTATTTTGTTTCGCACTACTGTACAACAACAACAACAACAAAGCCTTGTCCCACTACATGGGGTCGGCTACATGAATCAAACGACGCTATTGTGCTCTGTCATGTATCATGTCTATAGAGAGACCGTTTACATGTAGATCTCGTTTGATTACCTCATGGATGGTCTTCTTAGGTCTTTTTCTGCCTTTCGCCCTTTGTCCATCTTCCATCTCATCCACCCTCTTGACTGGATGTTCTATCAGTCTTCTTCTCACATGTCCAAACCACCTAAGACGCGATTCAACCATCTTTTCCACAATGGGTGCTACTCCAACTCTCTCCCTTATATCTTCATTCCTTATTTTATCCAATCGCGTATGACCACTCATCCATCTCAACATCTTCATCTCTGCCACACTCAACTTATGTTCGTGCTCCTCTTTAGTCGCCCAACACTCCGTACCATACAGCATAGCCGGTCTTATAGTGGTGCGATAGAATTTACCTTTAAGTTTTAAAGGCACTTTTTTGTCGCATATAAAACTAGATGCACTCCGCCATTTTGACCAACCTGCTTGGATCCTATGATTTACATCATGTTCAATCTCTCCATTATCCTGTATGATGCACCCAAGATACTTAAAACTTTTAACTTTTCCTAGGATGTTTTCTCCAATCTTCACCTCCATATTGGGGTTTTTCCTTCTCAAACTAAACTTACATTCCATATATTCCGTCTTGCTACGGCTTATGCGCGGACCATACACTTCTAAAGCTTCTCTCCATAACTCCAACTTCTTATTTAGGTCTTCCCTTGACTCTCTCATAAGGACGATATCATCGGTAAAAAGCATGCACCATGGCACAGGCTCTTGGATGTGCTCTGTGAGTACTTCCAAGACTAATGTGAAAAGGTATGGACTTAAGGATGATCCCTGGTGTAATCCTATACCAATAGGGAATTCCTCCGTCACACCACCTTGAGTCTTCACACTAGTTGTGGCCCCATCATACATGTCTTTAATCACCCAAATATATGCGATCCTTACTCTCCTCTTTTCTAAAACCTTCCATAAGACCTCCCTTGGTACCCTATCATACGCTTTTTCCAAATCAATAAACACTATATGTAGATCCCTTTTATTACTACGATACCTCTCCATCATCCTTCTTAATAGGTATATCACTTCAGTGGTAGATCTTCCTGGCATAAATCCAAATTGGTTCTCTGTTACTTGTATCTCTTTTCTCAACCTCCGTTCTATCACCATGTCCCATAACTTCATAGTATGACTCATAAGCTTAATCCATCTATAGTTTCCGCAACTTTGTATATCTCCCTTATTCTTGTAGATAGGTACCAATGTGCTCTTTCTCCACTCATCAGGCATCTTTTTTTTACCTTAAAATCTCATTAAAAAGCTTGGTTAACCAGTTGATGTCTTTTTCTCCAAGACCCTTCCAAACCTCAATCGGGGTATTATCAGGTCCTATTGCCCTGCCATTTTTCATCTGCTTTAGAGCCTCTTTTACCTCGAAGTCTCGAATCCTTCGATAGTAGTCAAAGTTTGATCTTCTTCCCTTGTGCATAAACGACCAAGGCTCGGAAGAGTCTTCTGTCCCTCATTAAATAACTTGTAGAAGTAGCTCTTCCACCTTTCATTAATCTTCTCCTCTTGAGCCAACACCTCTCCATCCTTATCCTTTATGCACTTAACCTGATCCAAATCTCTCGTTCTTCTTTCCCGGCTCTTTGCGATTCTAAATATACCTTTTTCTCCTTCTTTCGTGTCCAAAGACTGGTAGAGACTCTCATATGCTCTTGTTTTTGCTTCACTTACAGCCACTTTTGTCTCTTTCTTAGCCACCTTATATTTTTCCCAGTTATCTGCATTGCGGCATAAAGACCACTATTTAAAGCATTCCCTTTTTATCTTTATCTTTTCTTGTATACTCGCATTCCACCACCAGGACTCCTTGTCTGTTGGTCCTATTCCTTTAGATTCACCAAAACTTTCTTTTGCTGTTCTTCTAATAACTTCTGCCATTTCCCTCCACATCTCTTCCGCGCTTCAATTCCCATCCCACTTTGCCTCTTCTCCTACCCGTCTTAGGAAGCTTCTTTGTTCCTCACCTTTCATCCGCCACCACCTCGTCCTTGGGTTCTTCGTATGATGTCTTTTTCTCAACTTTTTCTCAACGCAAAAATCCATGACGAGCACCCTATATTGTGTTGTCAAACTCTCTCCCGGGATAATTTTACAGTTAATGCAAAATTTCCGGTCGACTCTCCTCAACAAGAAGAAGTCGATTTGAGAGCTTGTCATGCCACTCTTATAGGTTATAAGATGTTCGTCTCTCTTTTTAAAACATGTATTTGCAATGAGAAGATCAAAGGTTGAGGAAAAGTCCAAAATAGTTTTACTCTCGGCATTGATCACCCCGAAATCATGGCCTCCGTGAATACTCCCATATCCAGTCACTTCTCTCCCAACATGGCCATTTAAATCTCCTCCTAAGAAAACCTTATCTCCCAAAGGTATGCCTTGAACCAAACTTTCTAGATCCTCCCAAAACCTTATCTTGTGTTGTTCGTCCAAACCCACTTGCGGTGCATAGGCGCTAATCAGATGGAAAGCACCTCCCTCCACCACAAGTTTAATAGAGATGATCTGATCTCCCACCCTCTTGACATCCACTACATCCTTCTTCCACTGCTTATCCATAATTATTCCAACCCCATTCCATTCTTCACATTTCCTGTATACCAAAGTTTGAAACCAGAAGTATCCAACTCCCTAGCCTTTGCACCAACCCATTTCGTTTCTTGTAGGCACATAATATTAATCTTCCTCCTTGTCATGGTGTCCACCACCTCCATGGACTTTCCTGTTAGAGTGCCTATGTTCCATGTCCCAAATCTCAACCTTTTTTCGCTTCGATCTTTACCTTTTCCTTTGTGAACTAGCTTATTTACCCTTGTCCGTTCACGAAAACGCGAGAACCCTTGCTCATTTAACACTACATCCGGGCACCGATGCAGCGGCTCTTGCTTTGACACCGTACTCGAGCCATACAGCGCGTTGCTTCCGGACAACGACCTAGTTTTAGCGCAATAATGTCTTTGATTCAAGTCATGGGGGTTCGGCTATATTTTTATGTTGGTTGCCGAAGACCTAACACAACCCTCCTCCTTTATCCGAGCTTGAGACCGGCTATGTACCGCAAATGTAACATAGGCGGAGTTAATGCAAAAATATACTGTGTTTATTATTTATTATTATGAAGGACTTAATTGATATTTTTTAGAGTTAATTAATTAGTTTGAGATTGAAATGCTAAGACAATTAATTGTTATTTTATTCCTTTTATTAAGTGTAAATACAATTTATGTAATTTGTATGTTTGGTAAAGTTTTAAATTCTTAAAAATGGTCTATCAAATTTAGCTTTAAAATAGTTTTAACAACTATGTTTAATAAATAAAAATAAAAGTGAATAAGTACAATAATTATATTTGCTAAAATTAATTTTAATATTTAAAATGATTTTAAGTAAAAATAAATTTAGACACTTATTAATATATAAGATTATATTAAATTTTTTAATTTTATAAAAACATATAAATTAATTTTAAAAATTATTTTTTTAAATATTTTCAAAAACACCTTTAATTTTTCAAAGTTAAAAGTATAAACACATATTTTTCAAATCCATCAAACACAAAGTGAGATATTTATATTCTTTTAAAATTAAAAATATTTCTCAAAAAAATTTATCATACCGAACTTAAAATTGGGAAAAATGTTTTTCATTCAAACTCTATGTTGATATTATTTATTTGTCCTTTTTATCAAAATTTAGATGAGGTACACAAAAAAATAATTTTTTAGATTGGCCGTTGTATTGAAAAGGTCCTGAAATTTTAATTATATTATAAACATTTTTAAGATTAAAAAATTGTATTAAATTAATCCCTCATTTTCTTTCAGTCGAATTATTTGTCACACCAGATGCTGAATTAGGTGAAATAATGTTCTTATTAATTTTTGTACTAAAGGCTTGATTAATTTACCTTTATAGTCATACACTTTTTTTTGGCATAAGACAGTTTTTGTAGTTTATTAAAATTAATGATGTTATTTCATCAAATATTTAGCATCAAAACTAAAATAATGTCATTTTATTTAGTTTATCGTACTCACGACGTGACTATTAACTCAATAGAAAAGATATGTTGATCAATGTAAAATAATTTTTTTAATTTCAAAAATTTTTATGATACAATTAAAATTTTTAAAATCTTTTTAATATCAACTATCAATGTTAAGAACTACTTTAGAGTTTAATTCAAATTTAAATACTTTGACAATCCCCCGCCCCCCCCAAATTTAGCTCATAGTTGCCATTATAATTAATTACGTTGGTTGAAATTTTGTGTCAACATTAGACATTTTTAAAGAGTTTTCGTTAACAATTGCTTTCAATATATTAAAAAATAAGTGATAATTAAAAGTCTTAATTTATTATTTAATTATTTTTTTAATATTTAAATAGGTAAAAATTTAACTATATATATATGTTATATTTTGAAAACATTAAAAAATGAATTAAAACTCCTAATTATTTTTCTTATAGAATAGTAAAACTATCTATTCTACTCCTTTAATATTCTTAATAACATCATGTTTGAAAAAGAAATCTTATAATATTTATTGACTAATATTTTTAGAATTAGCTAATAAATACTATTAAAGCATATTATTTTAAAATTTTTAGTAAAAGTATAATAAATTTGAATTTTTATAAAATTTTTTATTACTCTCGTAATTGAATTCACTTGTTAGCCAAAAAAAAAAAAACTCACTCTTTTTTAATATTAATAGACTCAATTCTACTAGATAATCGATTATGATACAGTAAATTGCAATTAATTAATGAAAAAAAGAAAGCCTATTAAAAAAAATAGCACCACAACTTACGAGTCATTCTAATTTTATTATCGGTAAAAAAACACAATAAAAAATATCTGAAACGTAACAAAAAGAAATATTTAAAATTATTTAAAAAAATAATCTAAATTTCTTTTAATTATGGAAAAGAAGAACGCATCATTTTCGGATATAAAAACATCCAAAATCTAATAAAAAAAGATATATCCAAAATTATTTTAAAAAATCCAAAATCTAATAAAATGAGATATCTAAATAATTGAAAAAAAATATCTAAAAACTAAGAAAAAATTACACTAAAACTATTTAAAAAATTCCAAAATATAAAAAAAAGAAACAACCAAAACAAAAAACAAAAAAAAATATCCGAAACATAACAAAAAAAATATTCAAAATTATTTTAAAAGATTATCCAAAACTCTTTCAAATATGGTAAAGAAGAAATCATCATTTTTGAATATAGAAACATTCAAAACCTAATAAAAGAGACACAAAATTATCTTTTAAAAAAAAATCCAAAACCTAAAAAAACAAAAAATTCAAAATTAATACGAAAAAAATACAAAAACTAAGAAAAGAAACATCTAAAGCTATTAAAAATAAAATCCAAAACCTAAAAAAAAGAAACATCCAAAACATATAACAAGAACACATCTGAAACCTAGGAAAAAAATATCCAAAACTAGTAAAAAGAATCATCCAAAAACTTAGAAGAATACAGAAACGACGCCGTTGCTCTCTTGAACAGCCTGTAGCAACGACGAATTATGAAACCAAACAGAATATAACACAAAAAGTAAAAAAATAGTGAAAAATTTTGCACGAATGGCGACAAGATCAGTTAGAAGGGCTGACGATAAAAGTAGTTAGATGTGGAGGATCCGACGCCGCGAAGAGAAGAGTTGGGGGAAGGACGCGGTGGCGCATGAGGGGCGATGGACCTTGAGGGCGCTCGAGAAGAATTACAAAACAAGGTCGCTACGTCGTGGGGAGAGAAATTGGAGAAAAAGGTCATGCTAGAAGTTATTGGATAACGCGTATTTCTGAACCTAATCTTAATTTTTTGGAATTTCAAAATCAGATTTTTTAAAATTTTTTTTAAGTTGATTGCACATCAAGTTGGTTACTTATATTTTTTTTTAATAGACTAATAGTAGTATTACACTCTTAATTAGGAATGGCAAAAAGGCCGCATCCTCAAATATCAACGGAGATTACCTGCGATAGGGAGGCTAATGAAGACTCGAAAAATTTTCATGAAATGGGGACTCATTTCTACGAATAAATTGGGACGGGGCAAGGATTGATGTGCCTATCCCACGAGGACCCATAAAATCTTTGAAAAAAATTAAATGTCTTTATATGTATAAGTTGTGTAAATAATCTTAATTTATTTTATTTTAATTTATATGTTAAAAATTTTATGTGTATATTATTATAATAAATTTATGTTTGAATTGTATTTGATTTAATATATTTTGTTGAATTGTATAGAATTTTACCATAATTGTGTTAATTTTTTTTAAAAAAATTTAAAATTTAATACTCATAGATACCTCTAAATATCAACTTTTTATGGAGAGAAATAAACAGAAATTCATGACAAAAAAGTAAAGAAAGAAAATATTTTACAAAATAAAATTAAAAGACCAGAGAAGATCTTGGGGGTGTGTGGTTGAAGAAATTATAAATAATTTCTAAATTTTTTAAAATGGTAATATTATATTCCCATGTTTGTTTCAAAGTTTAAAAATTAGCTATTTTTAAGTAAGTTTGAATAATATTTTTAACTGTAACATAAAAATATAAAATAATTAAAATTTTATTTTATATTATTTGACAAATAATTATATTATTA
>NC_029776.3:24239962-24249387 GCF_000817695.3 Arachis duranensis
ATACAAAAATATAAATATTTTTTATTCATTAAAATTAATTATTAATGTGAAGACCGTGCATCGTGCGCTGATCCTTTATCCATTGAGCTTCCTTCTCACCCTTTTCATAGTCCTTTTTGTTAGTGAATGCAGTCTACATCAAATAAACATATTACATTAAAATAAAAATATATATTTTATTGTTAGATTTAACAAAATATATTTTTAATAAATTTTATATAAAAAAATATTTTAAAAAAATATTTATGCACCAATTATATGCCGTTTAAGGGGTGGGGTTGTTCAAGATGCTGAACAACAAAGTTTTATTTTAAAAAAACATCATCATTATAGTGAAATCACCTTTCCTATCCTTTCCCCCAATCTCGCTACTGAGAGAGATGTTCACTTCTTAAGATCCCCTAAATCCAGTTCATATAATGTCTTTCTCAGGCGCTAGAGGAAATGCATCTCAAGTACACCAATTAGTGGGTATGAGAGGATTAATGTTCCGTATATGAGCCTCTTCAAACAGGACTTATTGCTATTGATTCAATGATCTCTATAGGGCGTGGTCAGCGAGAATTAATTATTGGGAACAGACAAACAGGTAAGATAGCAGTAGCTACATACACCAGCAACTCCCATCATATGAAATGGGTTTAATGTCCAATTATAAAATTCTTAGAATAAACAATTTCTACTTAGTCTATTTAATACTTAATCTATTTATAAAGTAGAACATTTTTATTAGTCTCTTTTTTTTATTTAATGAATAATGATATCTTCTTTATATTGCTATTTTCGATTATTCCAATAATAAAATTTCGAAACATTAAAAAAAAAGTAAGTGGACCTAACCCATTGAATCAGAACTATATCTACTATTCTGATATTCAAATTCGATATAGATGAAATTTATCTTTTTTTTAGACTTCTTTTTGATTTGTACTTCGTAAGAATTAGTCGATATTTACGATTAAATCCTCCCGTTCCTCAAGATTCTATAGGAATATTTTTATATTCCCTTTCTACAGCTTATTCCAAGCTCCAAAATACAAGTCATTTTTTTTTGAACACAAGAGAAGATCAATTTCCATTTCTATAAAATGGGATATGATATATAAAAAAAATACATCAAATCATGGCTTCACGTATCAAATATTTTCTTTTTCTATCGGTGCTTCCGGTATATTTCCGGCAATTAATGACTGGGAGAAAGAGACTTTTCACTTACAGTCTCTTCTCTTATTAAAATATAAATTTAATTTTTGCCATTGAGATTTTGAAAATGAACATTGAAATATCCTTCAAAAACAAGTAAATAGATGCGAAACATATAAAATGCGGTTAATCCAGCTGTAAAATAAGCTAATATTGCAAAAATTGGCGAATACAACCAACTATCATTAAGAATCAGATCTTTGGACCAAAAACAAGCAAAGGGTGGAATACCACAAAGAGAGAGCGTACCTATTAAAAAAGCTGTTTTTGTAATTGGCGTATGTTTTGTTAACCCACCCATAAGAACCATATTTTGACTTTTTTCTGGAGAATATCCAACAATAGTTTCCATTGAATGAATAATTGATCCAGATCCTAAGAACAACAATGCTTTTGAATAAGCATGATGAATAAAAAATATTCATATATTTTGTATTTATATATTTTATATTTAATTATTTAAAAATAAAATATTTTGTTATCATTTAAAGTCTTGTGTATTAAAGTATTGTCATTTAAAATATTTATTTATATATTTGATATTCTGTATTTATTAGAGTCCATCAATATTTATTCTTTTATATTAGCCTTTAATTTTCATCTAATAAAATCTAATAGTTTATATAAATATGACACATCTAATAAACACATAATTATTATACTCATTTTAGACATACCAAAGTTTTGACAACTTATTAACAATACATGAAAATACGCCGAGGTATATTATCTTGTTACTAAAATTTTAAAAAATACCATAAAATTTAATAAAATTTTAGTATAATATTTAATTATTGAATTTTTTGATGTTTGTGAAAATTTTGACAGCTTATTATCAATACATGAAAATACGCATAAGCATATTATCTTGTTATCAAAATTTAAAAAAAGACCATAAAATCTAATAACGAGTGTTATACCAAAATTTTGTTAATCTCTAAAAAATAAAAAAGAAAAAGTGATTGGACAAATAATCCAAATTTGTTACCGCGTTATGGCACTCAGAATGCGCGTCAATTGGATTTTCCTTTCAAGTGGCCTATAAATACGCTTCTCTCTCTCTCCTCCATAACCATATGTGTATTCTTCTTCAGTTCATGCAAACTGTCGAGCAGTTCAAAGAAAAAAGGTGCACTCACAAAAGTTCAATGCCTCTCTTGCTAGTTGCTACTACTTAACTTTTCCACAAACCCCTTCCCTTCTTCTCCCCCTATTTTATCGTTCTTGTATTCGTACTTGTTCTTTTCCTCTTGACCAATCTCTTTTGTACCCTCATATCATTTTCTGACCACTTATACTTTCACCAATTATTTCTTGTTTTCACATGTCACTTGTATTGTTTTAATCTGTTCCTAGTTTTTAGTTTTTACCCTTCCATTTCCCCATCCCGGTTCTTGCTGTAAAATTAGTTACATTAATCAAATTCCTAATAATTTAATAATGCCACAGCTACAATTACAAATTACAACTACTAGTAGTTACTATGACTAACACAGGTATTAATTATTGCATTTGTTTTAGTCAATGCAGTTTGCAGAGGGAAACATGCCAGAGCCTTAAAGACAAAGCTCTCTCACCATTCCCACGCAGCAACAACAGCATGAATGAACATTACAAGGCCCAATCTTAAAGCATTTTTGTTCACACACACTCGCACACTCTCTCTATCTTTGTTTCTCTCTCCTCACCGATATAAATTTCTGCAATACACCCGAACAAGTTCTCCCTTCCAACATTCCCATATCTCCCATAGACTGTGAGTAACCACCCAAAAGAAAAGAGGGAAAGAAAAACACAAATTTACTATAAGAAAATAGGGAAAATAGAAAGGGAAATACAGAACAAAAGATAGAGCAAAATTAACATGAACAAACAACTCAATTTCCGCTGGCTCTTTATCCTAATCCTCTTCTTATCAACATCACCATTTCTTCTCAGTGTAAGCACACATTTTATTTTTCTCTAAATCCCATTCAAAAGTGTCAATCTTTTCACACTTACCAATCCTAACTCAACAATGGGTGTTCATTTCACCAATGCAGGTTTCCTCCGACGCGAACGGCGGAGGCGGCGCCACCAACCCATTCACCCCGAAGGCCTCTCTGCTTCGCTATTGGGACAAGGAGATCCGCAACAACGTCCCGAAGCCAAACTTCCTCCTCTCAAAGGCGTCCCCGTTAACCGCCGTAGACGCAGCCGCATTCTCAAAACTCGCCGGCTCCGGAGGCGGAATCGCACTCTCCACGCGCCTCCCGGAGTTCTGTGCCGCCGCGAACCTCCTCTGCTTCCCGGACCTTGGAGCCTCGCTGGAGAAGCACGACAAGGACGCCAACTTCGCCGGCTACGGAGACAAGAACTTCACCAACTACGGAACGAGTCGACCCGGTGGTTCCGACGCGTTCAAGAAGTACTCCGACGACGCCAACATCCCCGTCAACGACTTCCGCCGCTACGGCCGCGACTCTGCCGGCCATTCCGAGAGTTTCAGCAGCTACGCCACCGACGGCAATGTTGTCGACCAATCCTTCCACACCTACGGCTCCAGCGCCGCAGGAGGAGGCGGCGATTTCCGCGGCTATGCCTCCGGTGTCAACGTCCCTAACCTGGGGTTCACATCCTACTCTGATCACGCCACCGGAAGAACCCAATCCTTCAATTCATACTCAGAAAACGGCAATGCTGGACAACAATCCTTCACCTCTTATGGCAAAAACGGGAACAAACCCGAGAACACGTTCACAGGGTACGGAACTGAGTCCAACGTTGTCGGGTCCGGGTTCTCTAACTATGCTGAAACCGCCAACGCCGGCAACGACACGTTCAAAGGGTACGGCGTGAATATGAACAACCCAACCAACACTTTCTCAAACTACGCCAGCGGCGGAAACGGCGCCGTGGAGAGCTTCACCACCTACAGAGAGCAATCCAATGTGGGTGCAGATTCTTTCACCTCTTACGCCAAAGGCACCAACGCCGCCAAAGTGGAGTTCAGCAACTACGGAAAATCGTTCAACGAAGGAACTGACACGTTCTCAGGCTACGGAAAAGGTTCCACCGGAAAAACCGAGGTTGGGTTCACTGGCTATGGAGTCAACAACACCTTCAAGGATTACACAAAAGACGGAATGTCATTCGCGAGGTACACAAATGTGAGTTCTGGTTCTGGTTTGGGTTCTTCTCTAGTGAAAACGAAGGATTCTGGTATCAGTGGCAGTTTGGTAAATAAGTGGGTAGAACCGGGCAAATTCTTCAGAGAGAAGATGATAAAAGAAGGTACCGTGATGCCCATCCCTGACATTAGGGATAAAATGCCTAAAAGGTCGTTTTTGCCCCGGACCATATTGTCGAAACTACCCTTCTCTACTTCTAAGATCCCTGAACTGAAGCAGATTTTCAAAGCCTCAGACAACGGTTCCATGGAGAAGATGATGAGAGAGTCATTGCAAGAGTGCGAGAGGGTCCCATCGCCCGGGGAAACGAAACGGTGCGTTGGATCGATGGAGGACATGATCGACTTTGCAACTTCGGTTTTGGGTCGGAACGTTGCGGTTCGGTCAACCCTGAACGTAAACGGGTCGAAGAAGAATGTGTTGGTGGGTAAGGTTATTGGGATCAATGGTGGAAGGGTCACGCAGTCTGTGTCGTGTCATCAAAGTTTGTTTCCTTATTTGTTGTATTATTGTCATTCGGTTCCGAAGGTCCGGGTTTACGAAGCGGATCTACTTGACCCGAAAAGTAAGGATAAGGTTAACCACGGTGTTGCTATTTGTCACTTGGATACCTCGGCTTGGAGCCCCACTCATGGTGCATTCCTTTCTCTTGGGTCGGGTCCGGGTCGGATTGAAGTTTGTCATTGGATCTTTGAGAATGACATGACTTGGACCATTGCTGATTGAGTGAAAAGGAGTTGATAAAATGTGTGAAGAGTATGGAGAAGAACAAAAATTTCTGCTAAGAAAGTTTAGCAGGAAAATTATATTTTTAAGTATTTATGGTTTTTATTTTGTTAATTTTTTTTGGATATTTTTAGATTTGACAGAAAAGTTTAAATTATGTTTCCTTACATCTGGAAGAAGGTATATTTATATGATTATTATTATTATTATTATTATTACTCAAAGACAGTTATTATTGTTATTATTATAAGCTTCAGCTTCTCTCAAGTTTATTAGGCCTTTACCTCAAATATTTGAGGCAATGAATGGAGCAAGCAATGCTATTTTTATATTTCCTAAGTGACTACTATTTTGAATTTGATTATGCACCTTTCAGTGATTGTGTTTGATTCACAGGTTTGGTACTGTTACAATTATTAGTGAATTTTTGTTTGCGGAAGGGGCATTGATTAGAACACACTAGAAGAGTCCATGAAGAGACAAAATGAAACATGATCCAGATTGTGCATGTTGATAATTTTGAGAGGGAGAAGGGAAGCGAAGGGTTGAAGGGAGAAGAATTTGGAGGGGACGCGTAAAATTGGAATTTCCACAAATATACAAAGCCATGTGAACTTGAAAGGATGAGGTGGTCCTTTAGACACCCAAAACATGCTCTTGTATTGGTGTGGCAAAGTTCACGAGACAGCTATTCTTGCCCAATGTCCAAACCAAGTATTACAAAAAATTTAATAATAATAATAATAACAATAATAATAATAATAATAATAATAATAATAATAATTCTACTTTACAGGTTTATCTAATATTTTTACTGTTAAATAGAATGTAGGTTCAATAATTACTTTTAATGACTGGATGTTTACATACTAATTCGTTTCTATGAATCTAAGTGTTTAAATACACACTTTATTTTTCTAATCCACAAATAATGTCATTACACATTATTTGTATAATAATACAACTATTATATAATTATTGGATTTTTTAACATGATAATTTCTAAGGTTAATAATTACATTGGATCTGACCTCTCTTTTTTAATATTTTGTTTGGTACTATAGTTTAGAATGAATATCTAATCTATAATATCATTATATGTGTTTCGCCTGATTTTTAGTAATTTTGACAGGATGTTAAATTTAGTTTGTATCAAGATTTTTATTCAGAGAATAAATACGACTCTTTTAAAAAAAAGTAAACTCAATCCAAAATTATTTAGTATTTATGTAAAAAATGCGAATAAATAAAATGCGAATAGTGTCAAACTGAAAGCAAGATTGAATAAAACTTAAAGAAAACATAGTCGAAACAAAATACTTTAAAAAAAAAGAAAAAAAGTAAACAATTGACAAAATGGGTGAATAAATATTAATAAACAATAAATAAATTACAATTTAAAATAAATGAGAAGGAATTTAACATACTTGAAAAAAATAAAGAAAAGCAAAACGATAAAATAAATTGGAAGTAAAAGAAAAAAATTAAAGGAATAAATAAAAAGATTGACTCCAGACACTCACATGTATTTACATTCTATAATTTTGCGTTGTGTCGTTAAGACTGAAAAATTGTAGAATTTTGTGTGATGATGTAGTGTTCAGATTAAAGTCTCTTTAGTTTTTCTAAATTTCTCCTACTTACAGACTATAAGGATAGTTAACCACGATCTATTTTTCTCCTTTTCCTCAGGCCATGACCTTGCCTTGACTCTGAAGAATCTTGTTTTCTACGGTGGACTCCCCACATCTTCTCTTATCTTGGTCTTCAAACTTCACGTTCTTGCATCGTGCTCAGATTTAGATCATGTGCAGTTCATCTGGTTTCGACTTTAATCATTCTCTACTCGACTTACAATCATCATCGTGTCCTTGACTCCGATTATTCTTGTCATGACTCTTTTCATAGTCGAGGATGGATTTTTCCATAACTAAGTACTTACTTCATGAGCCTCCGACTTCATCTCGGACACTCTCTTACTCAATTCACATGAATAGTTAAATTTCTTAATAGGTCAAAATTCGTACTAAAAAATTGTCTCTTAAAAATTATTTTTTCAAAATTTGAAATGATAAGTTTTATTTAGCCACGTGCCATTTTCAAATTTTCAAAATTTTTAAATAGACAATTATGTAGAAATGAAACAGTTTGCACGTTTCTGGGAATACATAATGTTTTCAATGGGCTTTAATGGGCCTTTCTCCTTTTAAAACTTTCTCATATTCTCATGGTTTTACTACTTTGTTCATTTCCATCATTCTCACCATTGTTGATTTTTTCAAAGACTTTCCATCTTCTACGAAAAAACTTTTTCCCCCTTTTCCCTTTTGAAAATCTCCTTTATCTTTCTCATGGATTTTCAATTAGGTCTCCACTCTAGTAGCACCCCTGCTGTTACTACCACAACTTCTTCTTCTACTACGGTTGCTGCTATAACCACTACCACTGTTCCTGTCACTACCTCAACAATCGAAGCCACCACATAATCTCTTCTTCCTGCTTCCACTATTGCCACTGCGGTTGCCACTTTTGCTCCTGGTGGAGCTTTTGCTATTTCTGTTTCTTCTCTACAAGAAGAGGATGATGATGATGTTCACGTCATAGATCCTCTTTCGTTGGTGGCTAATGTATCGCAATTCTATAACAATAATGGTACTCTGAGAGCTCTTAACCCTGATTTAGAGACCACCGCACTATGGCGGAGCCAGGTACTGCTTCCATTCTAGGTTGCCATTGTCTTGTATTCATTCCTAGGACCAATCTCCACCCAGGAACAAATCGAGTCGATTTCTTTTTTCTTTCCATCTCTCGCTGAACACCTTCCTTTGATCTTTTACAAAAATATTAAGGCTACTTATTTTGCTAGTCGGGTCTTTAGAACAGCACCCCCTAAGGAATCTAGTTCTTCATTCTCGACTTGGATGTCGAGACTCTCTTTGACCTACAAAACAGTATGCAAGTTCTTAGGAATTTCTGCTGCACTAAGGTTAGCTACTTTTGAGTTGTCACATACTACACCCTTCTTAGGAGCTATATTATATTTTTGGTGTCCAGCAACAAATAACTTCCATTTTTCTTATGGAATGATGGGCCTAACCTTAATGAAAACTTTTGCTTTGACCAGCATTACTCCCAATGCGGAGGATGCATGTTGGGTCACGAAATACCTTGATGATGTCTTCGACATCAACTTCAACTCAACCTTTGTATCGAATTTCATTTAGAACAACATGAGTCATGAGGGTGACCCTGTAACTGAGAGTAAAGATATGGCTTTCTTATTCTTGTGGCTAAATGCTTTTTTATTTTGTCCTAAATCAATTCAGATCCAAAAAAGTAACTATTTGCCACTAGCTATCATGCTTCATTATAAGAAATACGTCAATCTCCCTTCTCTGATTCTGGGCCAACTATATGAAACACTTTCCTTAGTAGTTAATGAAATTCGTCAAGGTGAATCCTTGATCAACCCTTTTGGTCCTCTTTGGGTTGCAAACTTATAGTTGAAGGTTGTACTTGAGCCTCGATTCATTGCCTTTTCTACTCCTATCCCAAAAGCTCAACTTGATGGTATTCGACTATCTCAACTCACTTGGTCGAAGCCACAAAATCATGTCTAGTATCGATGCCTTTTGTTATTTCATCAACCTTCTTCTCGACATCAAAACTGATATGATGACACTTTTTATTGCCCAAATCCATTTACTTGTTGAAAAAGTGATGTCGGATATCTTCATTTTTTAACCAATCTCAAACCTGAGAATCAAGAAACTGTTGATGAGCTATGGTCGAAAACCTTAACTCCCCAAATCCTTCTTGTGGGTCTGTGATCAGCGGATAATTTATACGCTTTTTGGCATTGTTTTTAGGTAGTTTTTAGTAAGTTCAAGCTACTTTTAGGGATGTTTTCATTAGTTTTTATGTTAAATTCACATTTTTGGACTTTACTATGAGTTTGTGTGTTTTTCTGTGATTTCAGGTAATTTCTGGCTGAAATTGAGGGACTTGAGCAAAACTCTGATAGGAGGCTGACAAAGGACTGCTGATGCTGTTGGAATCTAACCTCCCTGCACTCGAAATAGATTTTCTGGAGCTACAAAACTCTAAATGGCGCGCTCTTAACGGCGTTGGAAAGTAGACATCCAGAGCTTTCCATCAATATATAATAGTCTATACTTTATTTGGGAATTGACAACGTAAACTGGCGCTCAACGCCAGTTCCATGTTGCTGTCTAGAGTAAAACGCCAGAAACACGTCACGACCCGGAGTTGAACGCCCAAAACACGTAATAACTTGGAGTTCAACTCCAAGAGAAGCCTCAGCTC
>NC_029776.3:24249446-24251232 GCF_000817695.3 Arachis duranensis
CCAAACATACACCAAGTGGGCCCCAGAAGTGGATTTATGCATCAATTACTTACTCATGTAAACCCTAGTAGCTAGTTTAGTATAAATAGGATAATTTACTATTGTATTAGACATCTTTGGTCTCAGTTTTATTTTATTTTTCATCTGAGGAGACTATTGATCACGTTTTGGGGGGGGCTAGCGATTCGGCCATGCCTGAACCTTTCACTTATGTATTTTCAACGGTGGAGTTTCTACACACCATAGATTAAGGGTGTGGAGCTCTGCTGTACCTCAAGTTTCAATGCAATTACTACTATCTTCTATTCAATTCCGCTTGTTCTTATTCTAAGATATTCGTTGCACGTCAACATGGGAGTGATAAAATTGGATAAAAGCAGTAGGAAAGCAGAGATTCAGGAGGAGCACATCATCTCTATACGCCTATCTGAAATCCCCATCATTGGATTACATGAGTAACTTTATCTTTATTTTATGTTTATTATTTATTAATTTTTGAAAATCCATAATCAATTACTATCCGCCTGACTGAGATTTACAAGATGACCATAGCTTGCTTCATACCAACAATCTCTGTGGAATCGACCCTTACTCACGTAAGGTTTATTACTTGGACGACCCAGTACACTTGCTGGTTAGTTGAACGGAGTTGTGTCCACATATAGCAATGAGCCATTATAATTATTCCATACAACAACAAAGAGTACAACATTGATGATCACAATTTCGTCCACCAAGTTTTTGGCGCCGTTGCCGGGGATTGTTCGAGTATGGACAATTGACGGTTCATCTTGTTGCTCAGATTAGGTAATTTTCTTTTTATTTTCTTTTCAAAAAAAGGTTTTCAAAAATCTTTCAAAAATTTTTCTTTATTGCCGTTTTCTTAAAATATAATTTTCGAAAAAAATAATAAAAATACAAAAAAAAAATCATAAAATCACAAAAAAATCAAAAATATTTTGTGTTTATTGTTCAAGTCTTGAGTCAACTTTTAAGTTTGGTGTCAATTGCATGCTTTAAAAAATTTTTCTTGCATTTTTCGAAAATTCATGCATTCATGGTGTTCTTCATGATCTTCAAGTTGTTCTTGACAAGTCTTCTTGTTTGATCTTGATGTTTTCTTATTTTGTGTTGTTTGTTGTTTTTCATATGCATTTTTTTGTTTGTTAGAGTCCATGCATTAAAGATTTCTAAGTTTGGTGTCTTGCATGTTTTCTTTGCATAAAAAATCTTTCAAAATTATGTTCTTGATGTTCATCATGATCTTCATAGTATTCTTGGTGTTCATCTTGACATTCATAGTGTTCTTGCATGCATTCTTTGTTTTGATCCATAAAGAAAAGAGAAAAACACAAAAATGACGTTTTTAATTTTTCTCTCTCATCATTAAAAATTCAAAAATAAAAAAAATATCTTTTCCTTATTTCTCTCCAAATTTCGAAAATTTGAGTTGACTTGGTCAAAAATTTTTAAAATTAGTTGTTTCTTACAAGTCAAGTCAAATTTTCAAATTTTAAAAATCTTATCTTTTCAAAAATCTTTTTTTCAAAAATCATATCTTTTTCATTTTTTTCTTTTTTCGAAAATTTTAAAAATCTTTTTCAAAATATTTTCAAAATCTCTTCCTTATCTTTATTTCAAAAATTTTGAAATTACACTAACAATTAATGTGATTGATTAAAAAATTTGAAGTTTGTTACTTTCTTGTTAAGAAAGGTTCAATCTTTAAATTCTAGAATCTTATCTTGTAGTTTCTTGTTAGTAAAGTAATTAATTTTAATTTTAA
>NC_029776.3:24251354-24252422 GCF_000817695.3 Arachis duranensis
TTTATCTTTTTCAAAAATTTGATTTTAAAATATCTTATCTAACTTCTTATATTCTTATCTTTTCAAATTTGATTTTAATATCTTTTTCAACTAACTATTTGACTTTTTATTTGTTTCTTATCTTTTTCAAAACCACCTAACTACTTTTCCCCCCTCTAATTTTCGAAAATACCTCCCTTTTTTTTAAAAAAATTCTTTTTAATTGTTTAAATTTTAATTTTAATCATATCTTATCTTTAATTTTCGAAAATCACTAACCACTTTTTCAAAATTATTTTCAAAATTCTCTATCTCTCCTTCTATCTATTTATTTATTTATTCACTAACACCTCTCTTCATCTCAGATCACCACCTCTATCCTTACCCATTCTTCTTCACTACTCTGCCCTTTTTTTTCTTCTACTAACATAAAAGAATCTCTATACTTTGACATAGAGGATTCCTCTTTCTTTTCTTGTTCTCTTCTTCCCTATATGAGCAGGAACAAGGAAAAAGAAATTTCTCTTTCTTTTCTTGTTCTCTTCTTCCCTATATGAGCAGGAACAAGGAAAAAGACACTCTTGTTGAAGCTGATCCAGAACCTGAAAGGACTCTGAAGAGAAAACTAAGAGAAGCTAAACTACAACAATCCAGAGGCAACCTTTCTGAAATTTTCGAACAAGAGAAGGAAATGGCAGCCGAACCCAACAACAATAATGCAAGGAGAATGCTTGGTGACTTCACAAAACCAACGTCCAAATTTGATGGAAGAATGGTGATTTCACTAAACCAACGTCCAAGTTTGATGGAAGAAGCATCTCAATTCCTGCCATTGGAGCAAACAACTTTGAGCTGAAACCTCAATTAGTTGGTTTGATGCAACAGAACTGCAAGTTTCATGGACTTCTATCTGAAGATCCTTACCAGTTTTTAACTGAGTTCTTGCAGATTTGTGAGACTGTTAAGACGAATGGAGTAGATCCTGAAGTCTACAGGCTCATGCTTTTTTCTTTTGCTGTAAGAGACAGAGCTAGAACATGGTTGGACTCACAACCTAAAGATAGCCTGGACTCTTGGGATAAGCTGGTC
>NC_029776.3:24252517-24252875 GCF_000817695.3 Arachis duranensis
GACCTTCAAGCAAAAAGATGGTGAATCCCTCTATGAAGCTTGGGAAAGATACAAGCAGATGACCAAAAAGTGTCCTTCTGACATGTTTTCAGAATAGACCATATTAGATATATTCTATTATGGTCTATCTGAATTTTCCAATATGTCATTGGATCATTCTGCAGGTGGATTCATTCACCTAAAGAAAACACCTGCAGAAGCTCAAGAACTTATTGACATGGCTGCAAATAACCAATTCATGTACACTTCTGAGAGGAATTTCGTGAATAGTGGGACGCCTCAAAGGAAGGGAGTTCTTGAAATTGATGCTCTAAATGCCATATTGGCTCAGAACAAAATGTTGACTCAACAAGTCAAC
>NC_029776.3:24253021-24257640 GCF_000817695.3 Arachis duranensis
AAGAGAATCCAAAAGGAGAGTGCAAGGCCATTGATGTAATCAATATGGCCGAATGCATAAGGGAGGAGAAGGACGAAAATCCTAGTGAGGAAGACCTCCTGGGACGTCTCTCAAGCAAGAAGGAGTTCCCTATTGAGGACCTAAAGGAATCTGAGGCTCATACGGAGATCATAGAGATTCCACTAAATCTCCTTCTGCCATTCATGAGCTCTGAAAACTATTCCTCCTCAGAAGATGATGAAGATGTAACTGGAGAGCAAGTTGCTCAATATCTAGCAGCTATCATGAAGCTGAATGCCAAGTTGTTTGGTAGTGAGACTTGGGAAGGTGAATCCCCCTCGCTCATTAGTGAACTAGATACATGGATTTAGAAAACTCTACCTCAAAAGAGACAAGATCCTGGTAAATTGTTAATACCCTGTACCATAGGCACCATGACCTTTAACAAGGCTCTGTGTGACCTGGGGTCAGGCATAAATCTTATGCCACTCTCTGTAATGGAGAAACTAGGGATCATTGAGGTACAATCTGCCTTATTCTCACTTTAATTGGCAGACAAGTCAGTAAGACAAGCTTATGGATTAGTAGAGTTGTGTTAGTAAAGGTTGAAGGCCTTTACATCCCTGCTGATTTCATAATCTTAGACACTAGGAAGGAAGAAGATGAATGCATCATCCTTGGAAGACCCTTCCTAGCCACAGCAGAAGCTGTGATTGATGTTAGCAGAGGAGAATTAGTCCTTCAATTGAATGGGGACTACCTTGTGTTTAAAGCTCAAGGACCTTAATTTTATTTTATTGTTATTTTGTGTTTTATTAGGTTCATGATCATGTGGAGTCATGAAAAAAATACTAAAATTAAAAACAGAATCAAAAATAGCAGAAGAAAAATCACACCTTGGAGGAATGACTTACTGGCGTTTAAACGCGAGTAAGGTGCATCTAGCTGGCGTTCAACGCCAGAACAGAGCATGTTTCTGGCGCTGAACGCCAGAAACAAGCAACATCCTGGCGTTTGAACGCCAGGAATATGCCTTGAGGAAAGCTAGCGCTGAACGCCAGTAATAAGCATGGAACTGGCGTTCAATGCCAGAAACATGCTACACATGGTCGTTGAACGCCCAGAGTGTGCATCACTTCGGCGTTTAAACGCCAGAATGGTGTGCAAAGGCATTTTACATGCCTAATTGGTGCAGGGATGTAAATCCTTGACACCTCAGGATCTATGGACCCCACAGGATCATCTCAGGATCTGTGAACCCCACAGGATCCCCACCTAACATATTCTCCCCTCTTCTCAACATTCATTCTCTCTTTCCAATAAACACACTTCCCCAAAAACCCTTCACCAATCACCTCAAACCTCTCTTCCCAATTACCCCCTTCACCACTCACATCCATCCACTCTTCCCCATAAACCCCACCCACCTTCAAAATTCAAAATATTTCCCACCCAAACCCACCCTAAATGACCGAAACTACACCCACTCCCCTCCCTATATATACCCTTCCATTCTACTTCATTTTCACACAACACAAACCCCCTCTACTACACCTTGACCGAAACACCTTCCCTCACTCTCCTCCATATTTTCTTCTTCTTCTTCTTCTCTTCTTTCTTCTCTTGCTCGAGGACGAGCAATATTTTAAGTTTGGTGTGATCAAAGCATAATCTTTTTGTTTTTCCATTACCATCAATGGCACCTAAGGCCGGAGAATCCTCTAGAAAAGGAAAAGGGAAGACAAAAGCTTCCACCTCCGAGTCATGGGAGATGGAAAGATTCATCTCCAAAAGCCATCAAGACCACTTCTATGATGTTGTGGCAAAGAAGAAGGTGATCCCTGAGGTCCATTTCAAACTCAAGAAAAATGAGTATCCGGAGATCCAACATGAAATCCGAAGAAGAGGTTGGGAAGTCCTAACCAACCCCATAAGGGCGTGCAAACATCCTACATGCCATTCCACGCGCCAGCTGATGAGCGAATAATTTATACACTTTTTGGCATTGTTTTTAGGTAGTTTTTTAGGTAGTTTTTAGGTAGTTTTGGCGGATAAATTATCTCACAATGGTTCGGGGGAAATACTTAGATTTTAGTCCAGAAAATGTGAGGTTGGCATTCTACTTGCCCATGATGCAAGGAGATGAACGCCTCTACACTAGAAGGGTCAACTTTAATCAAAGGTTGGACCAAGTCCTTATGGACATATGTGTGGAAGAAGCTCAATGGAAAAGAGACTCCAAAGGCAAGCCGGTTCAACTAAGAAGACTGGACCTCAAGCCTGTGGCTAGAGGGTGGTTAGAGTTTACTCAACGCTCCATCATCCCCACTAGCAACCGATCTGAAGTTACTGTGGATCAGGCCATCATGATTCATAGCATCATGATTGGAGAGGAGGTAGAAGTTCATGAAGTCATCTCCCATGAATTCTACAAAATAGCCGAAAAGTCCTCCACCATGGTAAGGCTAGCTTTTCCTCATCTTATTTGCCATCTATGTTACTCAGCTGGAGTTATCATAGAAGGAGACATCCTCATTGAAGAGGATAAGCCCATCACCAAGAAGAGGATGGAGCAAGCAAGAGAGACCCTCCACGGATCTCAAGAGATGCATGAGGAAGTTCATCATCAAGAAATCCCTGAGATGCCTCAAGGGATGCACTTTTCCTCCCAACAACTATTGGGAACAACTCAACACTTCCCTAGAAGATTTGAGCTACAATGTGGAACAATTAAGAGTGGAACATCATGAGCACTCCATCATTCTCCATGAAATAAGAGAAAATCAAAGAGCAATGAGGGAGGAGCAACAAAGGCAAGGAAGGGACATAGAAGAGCTTAAGGACATTGTTGGTCCTTCAAGAAGAAGACGCCACTAAGGTGGATTCATTCCTTGTTCTTACTTTTCTGCTGTTCGGTTTTTATATTATATGTTTATCTATGTTTTGTGTTTCTATTTCATGATCATTAGTGTTTAGTAACTATGTCTTAAAGTTATAAATAATTCCATTAATCTTTCACCTCTCTTAAATGAAAAATGTTTTTAATTCAAAAGAACAAAGAAGTACATGAATTCTGAATTTATCCTTGAATTTAGTTTAATTATATTAATGTGGTGACAATTCTTTTTGCTTTCTGAATGAATGCTTGAACAGTGCATATTTTTGATCTTGTTGTTTATGAATGTTAAAACTGTTGGCTCTTGAAAGAATGATGAACAAAGAGAAATATTATTGATAATCTGAAAAATCATGAAATTGATTCTTGAAGCAAGAAAAAGCAGTGAAAAACAAAATCTTGCGAAAAAAAATATAGAAAGAAAAAGAAATAGCAAGCAGAAAAAGCCAATAGCCCTTAAAACCAAAAGGCAAGGGTAAAAAGGATCCAAGGCTTTGAGCATCAATGGATAGAGGCAAGGGTAAAAGGGATCCAAGGCTTTGAGAATTAATGGATAGCAGGGTCCAAAGGAATAAAATCCTGGCCTAAGTGGCTAAATCAAGCTGTTCCTAACCATGTGCTTGTGTCATGAAGGACCAAGTGAAAAGCTTGAGACCGAGTGGTTAAAGTCATGATCCAAAGCAAAAGAGTGTGCTTAAGAGCCCTGGACACCTCTAACTGGGGACTCTAGCAAAGCTGAATCACAATCTGAAAAGGTTCACCCAGTCATGTGTCTGTGGCATTTATGTATCCGGTGGTAATACTGGAAAACAAAGTGCTTAGATTTTCAGTTGCTTGGGGACAAGCAACAATTTAAGTTTGGTGTTGTGATGAGCGGATAATTTATACGCTTTTTGGCATTATTTTTAGATAGTTTTTAGTAAGTTCAAGCTACTTTTAGGGATGTTTTCATTAGTTTTTAAGTTAAATTCACATTTATGGACTTTACTATGAGTTTGTGTGTTTTTATGTGATTTCAGGTAATTTCTGGCTGAAATTAAGGGACTTGAGCAAAACTCTGATAGGAGGCTGACAAAGGACTGCTGATGCTATTGGAATCTGACCTCTCTACACTCGAAATGGATTTTCTGGAGCTACAGAACTCCAAATGGCGCGCTCTCAACGACTTTGGAAAGTAGACATCCAGAGATTTCCAGCAATATATAATAGTTTATACTTTATTCGGGAATTGACGACGTAAACTGGTGCTCAACGCCAGTTTCATGTTGCTGTCTAGAGTAAAACGCCAGAAACACGTCACGACCCGGAGTTGAACGCCCAAAACACGTTACAACTTGGCGTTTGATGAGCGGATAATTTGTATGCTTTTTGGCATTGTTTTTAGTATGTTTTTGGTATGATATAGTTAGTTTTTAGTATATTTTTATTAGTTTTTAGTTAAAATTCACTTTTCTGGACTTTACTATGAGTTTGTGTGTTTTTCTGTGATTTCAGGTATTTTCTGGCTGAAATTGAGGGACCTGAGCAAAAATCTGATTCAGAGACTAAAAAGGACTGCAGATGCTGTTGGATTCTGACCTCCCTGCACTCGAAGTGGATTTTCTGGAGCTACGGAAGCCCAATTGGCGCGCTCTCAACGGCGTTGGAAAGTAGACATCCTGGGCTTTCCATCAATATATGATAGTCCATACTTTGCCCAAGATTTGATGGCCCAAACCGGCGT
>NC_029776.3:24276681-24277961 GCF_000817695.3 Arachis duranensis
AAGTCCTCACAGTCATATGTGAAGAGGGCGCCCAATGGAAGAGAGATTCAAGAGGGAAGCCGGTTCAATTGAGAAGGCATGACCTCAAGCCCGTGGCTAGAGGATGGTTAGAGTTTATACAACGCTCAATCATTCCCACTAGCAACCGGTCCGAAATTACCATAGACCGGGCTATCATGATCCATAGCATCATGATTGGAGAAGAAATAGAGGTTCATGAGGTTATAGCCCAAGAACTCTATAAGGTGGCGGACAAGTCCTCTACCTTGGCAAGGTTAGCCTTTCCTCATCTCATTTGTCACCTCTGTTATTCAGTTGGAGTTGACATAGAGGGAGACACCCCCATTGATGAGGACAAGCCCATCACTAAGAAGAGGATGGAGCACACAAGAGACCCCACTCATCATGAGATCCCTGAGATGCCTCAAGGGATGCACTTTCCTCCACAAAACTATTGGGAGCAACTAAACACCTCCCTAGGAGAGTTGAGTTCCAACATGGGACAACTAAGGGTGGAGCATCAAGAACACTCCATCATCCTTCATGAGATTAGAGAAGATTAAAGAATCATGAGGGAGGAGCAACAAAGACAAGGAAGAGATATTGAGGAGCTCAAGCACTCCATAGGATCTTCAAGAACAAGAAAGAGCCGCCATCACTAAGGTGGACCCGTTCTTTGATTTCCTTGTTCTTTATTCTTCTGTTTTTCGAATTTTTTTTGCTTATGTTTATCTATGTTGGTGTCTTGTGATCATTAGTGTCTTAGTGTCTCTGCCTTAAAGTTATGAATGTCCTATGAATCCATCACCTTTCTTGAATAAAAACGTGCTTAAACTGAAAAGGAAAGAATTGCATGAATTCTGAATTTTATAACAGTTTAATTATTTTGATGTGGTGGCAATATTTTTGTCTTCTGAATGTATGCTTAAACAGTACATATGTCTTTTGAATTTGTGGTTCATGAATGTTGGCTCTTGAAAGAATGATGAAAAAGGAGACATGTTACTGAGGATCTGAAAAATCATTAAAATGATTCTTGAAGCAAGAAAAAAGCATTTCTATTAAAAAAAAAATTTCAAAAAAAAAAAGAAAGAAAAGAAAAAAAAATTATAGAGAAATAAGAGTTGTGATCCAAGGCAAATAAGAGTGTGCTTAAGAACCCTGGACACCTCTAATTGGGGACTTTAGTAAAGCTGAGTCACAATCTGAAAAGGTTCACCCAATTATGTGTCTGTGGCATGTATGTATCCAGTGGTAATACTGGAAGACAGAGTGCTTTG
>NC_029776.3:24279550-24280052 GCF_000817695.3 Arachis duranensis
ACTCGCGTAAGGTTTATTACTTGGACGACCCAGTGCACTTGCTGGTTAGTTGTGCGAAGTTGTGTAATGCCATGGTACTAAACCACCAAGTTTTTTGGGGTTCATGACCGGGGATTATGAGAGTTGTGAAAAAGTATTGTTCACAATTTCGCGCACCAGCGTTCAACTCCAAAAGAAGCCTCAGCTCGTGGATAGATCAAGCTCAGCCCAAACACACACCAAGTGGGCCCCGGAAGTGGATTTATGCATCAATTACTTTCTCATGTAAACCCTAGTAGCTAGTCTAGTATAAATAGGATAAGTTACTATTGTATTAGACATCTTTTGACAGTTTAATCTCTTGACTTTGTAGGCTTTGATCATTCGGTCTCTTGATCATTCAGGGGGCTGGCCATTCGGCCATGCCTGACCCTTTTACTTATGTATTTTCAACAGTGGAGTTTCTGCACACCATAGATTAAGGGTGTGGAGCTCTGCTGTACCTCAAGTTTCAATACAATTA
>NC_029776.3:24280276-24311517 GCF_000817695.3 Arachis duranensis
AAGCAGTAGGAAAGCAGAGATTCAGGAGGAGCACAGCATCTCCATACGCCTATCTGAAATCCCCATCATTGGATTACATGAGTAACTTTATCTTTATTTTATGTTTATTATTTATTAATTTTCGAAAATCCATAATCAATTACTATCCGCCTGACTGAGATTTACAAGATGACCATAGCTTGCTTCATACCAACAATCTCTGTAGAATCGACCCTTACTCACGTAAGGTTTATTACTTGGACGACCCAGTACACTTGCTGGTTAGTTGAACGGAGTTGTGTCCACACATAGCAATGAGCCATTATAATTATTCCATACAACAACAAAGAGTACAACATTGATGATCACAATTTCGTCCACCAGTCTGCCTCATGAGTCGACCATGGCTCTAAAAAAGAAATTGATTACCTACTACCCCCAATATGTGTCGAGGCAATTTGGTCTTGCATAAGCCTTGCCTTCCCCTCTTTCCTTCAATCCTGTAGCACAAATGATTCACTATGAGGTGTTAGGTTTAGAAGAGTTTGATCAAGTTTTGGATCTTAATCACTAAAGGATGACTTCCCAATACCAAAGACAAGACATCAAGTTTTGCTTTCTTTTGACTCCTGCCTTCCACAAATGGTGGTCGACTTACTTTTCTTCCCACTGTACTTAGACTGAGCAAGCACTCTCTAACTTGGTTCTTCTTTCTGCACAGACTCCTACAACGTCAAAGAAAACCAAATGTGAGTATATCAATGAAGTTGTTGTGTTCAAAAAATACTATAAGGTAAAATGACATTTCAGGGATGTAAGGTATGTTTTCATCGAAGCCTTAGAGGTATGGGGAAAGAAGAAGGAAGCACATTTCCATAGATGTCTCAACCATTACTTTAAAGCTTTGGCTCGAGACCCTTATGCTCAGAAAATTCATTTTATGCAAAAATTCAAAATTCTCTTCTTTTCCCAATGCCCCTTGTGGCCTTACTAATTAACTACATGACCCTCATAAATGAGCCTTAGGAGTGGATTACCGACTCCAAAAGAAAGATCCTCGAACCCTAGGCATAAACATGACTAGTGCTGTCTATTACTAGGGCTTCAAGGGTAAGATTCATGGTCGAACAAGGATTGCAGGATATCTTCTAGGTACCATGTTTTCTTAAAACTTTATCTTTTAAGTCCTTACCTATCTTATACTCTTTCTATCTTTGAGCTGCTTGACCTACGAAAATAACAGGTACAGCTCCCGACCCCAAACCAATCGAGGATAATTGGGAGTTAGAGGAAGATGCAGCTCCAAAAAATACCAACTTCAAGCGGGGTCGAGGCAGAGGACGGTCGAGTGAGGCCATTGTTTCCTAAAAAAAGCATGGTGCTGTCGACATCCTTATTGGGGCTAATCCCAAGAAAGCACAAAAAACAAATCCTACCATTTCTTCTAAGGTATCCCTGTAATACCTCTAAGCTTTATAGTCGATGTTTGTGTTGGGGAATATGTTTAATCTTTTCTTGTTCAGTCTAAACAGTCGAAACAAAGCTCTAAATCTCAGGTCGAAGCAGAAAGTCACTCTGGACTAGGAGTTGGCCCGTCTGGTATCGAGACTGAGGTGACTCAACCTCCTCCACATGTGGTACTTTGACCGTTAACTATACCACCCATTCCTATTTTGAGTCCAATATAGCCCAATCCGTCAACTGCTGCTTCTTAAGCCTCGAGTGCTTCTCCAATTGTAAATTTCTCCACCATTTTCTTATTTTATTTTTGTTTTTTCATATTCACCGACTTATCTAATTCAGACAAGCTATATGCCTTTTCCAAGTGATGAAAAAATGCATTGAGAGTTGGACCCCACTTTGATGACTGCTGCAGCCACATCTAAACTTACTCTAGACACAAGTCCAACTGCTGTCGAACATGATTTAGAGCCCCCATTCGATGTTCCTGCACTAGAGACTGGAGATTTGGACTTTGAAGATCTCAACTTTGATGTCGCAAACATTCTGTCAGAGGCTTGACAAGTATACTCCTCAAAAGGAACAAGAGTTTTCTCCTTTTCTGGTCAGGAGCCAGAAATTGTTTCTTCTATTAAAGAATCAAATCCCATCATGTCCACCCATGAGGAATAAGTCACTTCTCCTGAATCTCAAATGCTAACAGGTCCTGACCCTTTAATTATCAAAAGGATTAACATTATACTTGAATGTCTTAATCAACCCTTTGAGGAAAATAACAATAATGCCGACCTAAAAACTCGACTATTAGAGGCTACCGACTTTTTAAACCAAAAGATTTCAGTCAACGTTCATGCAGCCTTAGAGACATTTATTGAAGATATTTATAATTATATCTCGAAGCTCGAATATGCTAAAAGCAGTTTGAGAAAGGCAATTGAGGCTTTGCCTACCCATGATACACAATTGAAGAAATGTAAAATGGCCAAATCTCAAATTGAAGAGGTCTTGACAGAAGGTCGAACTAAAGAGAAGACTATAGCATCCAGGGTCGAGGCACTTGAAAAAGAGCTGGTTGAACTGAAGGCAAGTAAAGAAAAAAATTGAAGTAAGTAATGCGACACTTACTCTTCGACTTTAAAAGATAAACCAAGCACACGTATGAACTTTTACTCCTTTTGTATGAACTTTTGATATCTTTTTAATTAATGACCACAATTAATGACAATGATATAACTTAGAGATATTTGCCATTTATATGTCCTAATTGTTGAGCAATTGTTATATCTCTTAACTCATATGCATTGTCATCAAATATTTTTTCGACTCTAAAAGGTCCTTCCTATAAAGGTGACCCACTTTCCCTTATCTTTCACAGTGGGAAGGATAAATTTTAGTACTAAATCACTAAATAAAAATCTTTTACTCTTTACTTTCTTGTTGTATGACTTAATGACGGAGGCAGAAATTGACCGATTAAGAATTTAATGGAATAAATACGTTGCAAGTACAGTTTTTAACCAGTGAAAATCCACTTATCAATTTGAAAGGGTTGTCACAAAATTAGAATAAAAATACTGGGAGTATGAATCCCAGGTCGTCTCCCAACGAGTTAACAAAAGAGTGCAGCTTATTGGTCAGAGGTTTTCCAAGAAATTTTGAGTTTGAGAAACAGAAAAATAAATAAGAGAATTTATGTAATTTAAATAAAGATCTTGATCGGGAGAAGATTAATTGGAAGTTCTATCCTTGTTGGATTTTTCTCAAGATCAATTGATAATTGGTAATTATTCCCACTTAGTTATCCTTTACTGAGTAAAGGAAAGTAAAGTAAGTTGGAAGTCAACTTCTATTCACAAGTTCTAATCCTCTCCCTTGGGAAGGATTAGTGTTAGTGACTAGAGAGGCAACTAATAATAAACCCAATTACAAATTGACTCTTGAGTATTCCAACTCAAGGTTCTCCTTTTAATCAACTCCCAATCAAGTTGGGAAACTACTCCATGTTCATGAATATAGACTCCATAAAATTAAAAGGGAAAATAAATAAAGACATGATAAACAGTAATCAAAAGATCAATTAAAAATAAAAATAGTTCTTATATTAATAAACTCTAAAAATAATCCAATTGTAACTCTGGACAAATTAAGGATATGAAAAAGTAAGTAAAAAGTAAGAAAACAAACTAGAATGACAAAGTCTTGGCGGAGGTAACAACTCTTCTCAATATCCAAATCCCAAAAGCAAATAAAAATTCTAAGAATTATGAATGTGTAGTGTGAAAACCTAGAGGAGGAGTAAAATCAGATCTAAAAAATAAAAACTATCCTCATGAGAATCTCCTTGAGTCTCTGCATGTTCCCCGACTTTAGTCTGTGTTTCTGGGCCGAAAACTGGGTCAAAACGTGGCCCAAAATTGCTCCCATCGGTTTCTGCAAATTCTGCGGATCGCGCATGTCACGCGTACGTGTCATCCACGCGATCGCATCATCCAGCATTTTTCCTTGCCACACGCACGCATCATTTGTGCGTTTACGTCATCCGTGCAGATTTCAATCCGCGCGTTCACGTCAGGCACGCGAACGCGTCGCTGCGATTTTCCCATTTTGCGCGGTCACGTGAGCCATGCGTCCGCGTCAGTGTTCGCTGGTCATCTCCTTGATTTCTTGTGTTTCTTCCATTTTTGCAAGCTTCCTCTCCATTCTCTGAGCCATTCCTGCCCTATGAAACGTAAAACACTTAACACTCGGATCACGGCATCGAATGGTATAAAAGAAAATTAAAATACACAATAAAAATATCTCTAGGAAACAAGTTTACAACCCTAGAACACCTTTGGGAAGGAATTGTAATATCATGCTAATCATATGAATAAGTTGGTAAAGACTTGATAAAACCACTCAATTAAACACAATATAAATTATAAAATAATGGTTTATCACTTAGCTATAGATTCTTTTTGTCTAATAATTCGATCTAGGGCAGTTAGTCGAGATTGATCTAATTCCTCTAATTCATCCATCATACTTAACCAATATTGTTCGATAGATAAGTCATTTTGTTTTGCCACTCTAACTGTTTGTAAATTTATTTCATGTGGCAAAACTGCTTTATGACCATATACCAACTCATAAGGCGTCGAACCTATAGCTTCTTTAGGGAACATCTATATGCCCATAATACTTGACTTAAACTATTATGCAAGTTTCAAGGCTACCTTCCTAGATGTTTCTTGATCGAACTTATTAGAACTTTCTTAATGGCCTCGACTTGGCCATTAGCTTGCGCATAATATGGAGTCAAGTGTATAATTTTAATTCCTCTCGATTTGGCAAACCCTTTTATTTGTCAATCAATGAACATGGTTCCTTGGTCCGTTGTCAAGGTTTGGAAAATTCCGAATCTATGGATAATTGACTCCTCAATGAAGTAAGTTATTTTGGCTTGTGTAACTTCTTTTATGGGCATAACTTCCACCCATTTAGTAAAATAATCCACCGCTATCAAAATAAATTTGTCCTTCTTTGTCGAAGGAGGATGAATCATTCCTATTAAGTCGATAGCCCATCCTTTAAATGGCCAATGTTTAACTACAATATGTAAATCTGAGGTAGGGACTCTCTGGATTGGTGCATGCCTCTGGCATTGATCACAAAGTCGAGCAAACTCAATGTAATCCTTCATAATTGAGGGTCAATACAGTCTTTGTCAATGCAGTACCCAATGCATCTTTTGACCCGATTGATGAGCTCCGCAAATACCTTCATGCACATCTGTCATTGCCAAATAAGCCTCTTGTTTACTTACACATTGGAGTAAAGGTCCGTCAAAACTCTTTTTGAATGAATCTCCACCAACTAATATAAAGCTCAAAATCATATATTTAGTTTTTTTATCTATTCTTTGATTATGATTTGTAAGAAAATTGAAGATCTTGTATCTCCAATCATTTGGATCGACAACATTCACACAACAAACCCCTCTTAATTTTAAAGGAATCAAATTAGTCTCAATTTTGCTAAATTCTTTCATCAACTTGGGAGATATCTTATAACCAGAAGCCATTTGAGTCAGTTCACTGGCTTCTTGATTTAACTCCTTAAATATATGTTTGATTGAAATTGAGTCGAACTCAGCCAAGAGTCTAACAGCCACCACAAAATATTTGGCTAAATTTTTTCTAATGACTCAATATTTCCCAGCCAATTGTTGCACTACTAGTTGTAATCTCCCAAGATCTCGATAGTTCAAGCTCCTCTTTTGATTAAGAGTTTCAAGCCAATAATTAAAGCCACATACTCTGTTTTTGTTATTTGATAAACCTTGTTCCAATCGAAACATGAATCTTGACAAAATCTTGTCAGAAGTGATGATAATCATTCCTACTCCTACCCCCATTTTGATGTTTTGACTCGTCAAAAAATAACTTCCAAGGCGTGAGCTCTAAATATTCAACTATGGGTCAATCATTAATATTGATGCAAGGGTGATTTGCTAAAAAAATAGCAATCACTTGGCCTTTGTAGGGACATAAAACCAAGAATACTCAATTAATCCTAACATCCACTTGCCAATTCATCTTTTTAACATTGAATAAGAAAGCATGTATTTAATAACATAAAAAATTTTGACACAACATAAACATTCCTTCCAATTAAGTAAGTTTTAAGTTTAGTACAAGAGAAATAAAGTGCTAAGCAAAGTTTCGCGACTGCATTATATCTAGTTTCTACATCAGTCAACATTCGACTCAAATAGTAAACTACTCTCTCGTTTCCATCTTCATCTTCTTGGGCCACCATGCTCCCTAAAGTTATTTCTGATGTAGCAATATATAATTTTAGTGGTTGACCTTACTTGACAGGTGTCAAGATTGGTGGTGAAGTCAAATATTGCTTTATTTGATCGAAAGCTTCTTGGTGCTCCTTCTCCCATCTAAACTTCTATCGTTGTTTCAATTTCAATAAAGGGGTAATTATTTTTATTTTTTCATACAAATTTGAAATGAAACGTTGAAGAAAGTTTACTTTATCTAAGAAAGATTGAAGTTCTTTCTTATTCTTGGAAGGTGATGGGTCAAAAATAGCCTGGCACTTATTTGTATCGATAGCTATTCCTTTTTTCTGCATAACAAATCCCAAAAAGTTCCCCGCAGATATGCCAAAAGTGCATTTAAATAGATTCATCTTGAGTTGATGATGCCTCATTCATTTAAAAGCCATTTTCAGATTACCCAAATGAGATTGTCTCGACTCGACTTTACTACTACGTCGTCAATGCAAAATTTTCATAAACTTACCAATAAAATCATGGAAAATTGAATTCATAGTTCTCTGGTAAATAGCCGGAATTCTTCAGTCCAAATGGCATGACTAGCCATTCATAAGTGCCAATGGCTCCAGAGCATCAAAAAGCTGTCTTCGACACATCTTCCTGGGATATGAATATTTGATTATATCTTAAATACCCATCCATGAAGCTCAGAAGTTCACTTCCTGCTACAAAGTCGATCAGCATATCTGCAATTGACATGTGATACTCATCTTTTGGTGTAGCTTTATTCGAATTCCTAAAATCAATTCGTACTCTTAGCTTTCAATTTTTCTTAACGACATGCATAATATTAGCAATCCATTCGACATACCTGGCTATTTGGATGAACCCAGCTAGCAACAAACGTTCGGCCTCCTTTTTTATTTTAACCATGATTTTAGGTATAAAATATCTAGGAGCTTGTTTAATAGGTCGAGCATTCTCAAGAAGGTGAAGCTTATGCTCGACTAAAGATATATCCAATCTAGGTATTTTCTCATATTGCCAAGCAAAACAATCTTGGTATCTATTCAACACCTTCATTAACTTTTCTTTGAAAATAGGATCTAAGTTCTTACTTATATAAGTAACTCGACTTTCTCCACTAATCTTGACTTCATCGAGAGGATCTTGTACTTCAACCTTTTTATTGTGCAAATATTTTGATAATAAATTAGACTTTTCAAATTCTAAGGGGTCGAGATCATATATACAATCTAGTGCACGTTCCCTTATGCACTCTTTCTTCTTAGCCATGTAGGCTGAGAGTCAAGTCTAGTGGCTTGATATATCCATTAAGTGGACTCAGCGGCCAAGCTCTCCTTGGCCTTAGGGACCAACTTCTTGCCATGGACCCCTACGCAGTAGCCTTTTGATGAGAGTAGGATCAAAGGTGCCATATCAATATCCATCTATTGAATGCTAGTATGATATTCTTTAAAGTTGACATTCATTTGTTTGACATAACCAGGGCTATCGTCAACTTCTTCTCAATTCTTCCATCCTCATCCCAAAGCACCAATTTTTGACACAGAGTTGAGGGAATTTTTCCTATTCCATGGATCCAGTCTCTCCTCAACAACATGTTAAAACATGCCTTGGTAGGCAACACTATAAATACTATGGGGCATTCGACACTTCCTACTTTAACCCTGAGTGGGATGATTCCCAGGGTTGTTTCGACTTACCATTGAATCTAATAAAATCCAAGTTTGTTTTAACCAAATCTTCAATTGTTTTCTGGAAAAAAAGGTAGCATGCTCTCAGACAAAAAAGTTAATTATCACTCCTTCATCGATCAAGATGCGATTAATTTCCAATATTTCGACCTTAGCTTTAATATGCAAAGATCGAAGATGACCCTTGGTTATCTCATCAGGTCTTTCGAACAATTTTTCTTTAATTAATCTATTTTTGACGAACCTGCACTCATCTCCTAGAATACAATCATCACAATCACCTTCAAAACAATTCCAAGGCCCTTCAAGGTTACCTTGAAAGTCAAGAGGGAGAATGGATACTGTGGCCACATACCCAAAACTTCTCTAAACATCACATCCAAGTCGTCCTCAAACCCAAAATTGAAATTTTCTGTCAACGCTTCCTCTTCTTCTTTCTCCTTGGAAATCAACTTAGTTAATGAGATTTTTTTCGACTCATCTTTCAACTCTTGACCTTTAATCGAGGACATTTTATCCTCCATTTGTTCTTAATCTGAGGTGACTTACTTTCTTTGCTCAACTTTGGATATGGCCCCTTTGTATCGACATAATGTAACAACCTAGCATTCGGATACACGAGACTTTTTCTAAAGAAGCGGAGTTTTTGAAAGTTTAGTAAAGGAAGCACCTCTACTGTATCATCAAGCACCTCAGCCTACACCATACTTATGTCATCATTAAGCAAGAACCTTTTCCGAGATAAGCTTGACGATACAGTTGTGAAAAACCTTGTTTTTGAACCGCTTCGGTTAGGAGTTTTAGATTCTAGTTTCTATAGTTAGTCTCAGTTTGATGAGCCAAACTTGATTCATGAGAGAATATAAATAATAATATAATATCATTATTATATAAATATTAGAGCTGCTTGAGTAATATTATAATATTATTTGATTTGCTTTAGTTAAAAATAGGAGATAAGTTAAACCGGGCTGACAGTTTACTGGTGCAGGTTGACACCAGCACTCTCTAATGACTTTAGCAACACGAATGCCTCATCATATATCTTCTATTCTCATGTAAATCATGTTACTAGTTTCATCTATATTAGTAGCTCAGATATTAATCTCTAGATGTATTGTTAAGTGTGTGTTCTAATACATCTAGTTTTAGTAATTATACACCTGAGATATTTTTCAACCACCTCCTTAACTAGCCAATCATTATCAGGCACGTTTTTTCTCCACCCCTAAGACACTCTAAGCTGCTCATTTCCACCTTGAATGACCAAAGATAAGAGAGAAAACTTTGAACACATAGAACTTCAAATCTTGATTTCTTCTAAACCAAAACTCAAATCAAAATTTCAAACCGATTAAAGTGATCCTCTCCTCCTCCTCTTCAAAATCATATGAATTTTCTTGGATCAAAATCAAGTGAGATAGCTGCTCTCCCTCCTTTTTCAATTTGGTTTCAAGAAAACCTTGTTAAACTTGTGTTTTCTTAATATTCTTCATAGATCTCTTGCTTAGCTTGACTTGTGAGCCAAGAAACTTCAATTTCTAGCAAGTTTGAGATGAGGAATCCCTTCTAAACCTGCTGCTAAGGTTCGGCCAGTTGGAGTTCTTAAAGTTGTTCTTGATTGGATTGAGGAGAAAAAAGTGAACTTGGAAGTTCACTAGGTGCAGCCGAGATTTGGGGCAGCAAACTATGGTAGGGTTTGGTAAAATTAATCTTTATTCATTGTGTTTGACTTGTGTGATTGTTGTATGGTTTGGTTGTGCTCGAAATTGATTGTTATATGAGTAATTTTTGTTGAAATTTTGGTAAAACTTTGATGAAATTTGAGCTATGAATTTTGTTGTTGAGGGCTGCTAAAAATCCGAACCTTAGGCCTTAAATTGGGAATGAATTTTTATTGAAATCAAGTGAAAATCATAGGGTTTTAGTGGCTGCTAATTTAATTTGAATTTTAGAAAAAATTAGTTACCGAAAATATTGAAAAACGGGTCAGAATAAAAAAAAATTTGAAGAATTTATGAAGAACACTTTGAGTTTTACCAAGAACACTCAAGAACAGTCCTTTGATCCATTTTGGGGTCAAAGTGTAAATATTATTATGTTTTGGGTGAAAAGTATAAATGCTAAAAGTTTAGGGGTTAAAGTATAAATATAAAAAGTTAAGGGAGTCAAAATATAATTTTAATAAAATTTTGGGGATCAAAATATAATTTTTGAAATTTGGATTAAAATATTATTAAAAAATAAACAGTAATAAAATATTAAATATTATTATTTTATTAATAATATTATTTTATTAAAAATGATGAAATAATGGCGAAAAGGCAATTTTTTTCTAAAAGTCTTAGGAACACAACTTTAAGCTCAAAATCTCACAATTACCTTCATAAAACACCTAAAAAGTGGTAAGAACATGTTAGTGAGGAGAAGATAAAAGAAAGATAAAATGTTAAACAAAAGATAAAAATCGAAGAAAAAGTCAGTAAAGCTTTAATGTCAAAGATAAATGTCGATTAGAGCAGCGATCTAGGAGCAATATAGTTAGCATTTGATTCCCATTTAGGGTTAGGTATTATATGAAAAGTCAAACTGGTTTAACATAGACTTAATAAACCTATGCTTGGAACAGGTTGATTATTCATACCGAAATTGACATAAGCTATAAATGCAAACGTTAAGAAGAGAAATAAGAGTAGAGCAAAGAGGTAAAGAGAAAGAGAATAAAGAGTAAATCAATTATTGTATGCCATCTACTGCATTGAGGCAATTAGATAGATAGTGATACGACCACAGAACGTTTTTCAGTAATACACAACCCTTGAGGGCTGCACCTGCAACTAATAGCCTGGGATCACTTGTAGAGGAAATGTTTGCTTACAGAGTATATGATTTCATACGTCGGTTAGTGAGAACTATGCTTATGCTTACTATAATAACCATACCCATTTGAGTTGCTTTGGGTTACATCGGGAGCAGGTAGAAACCGACAGATGAACTCATTACCTATACTACGACTAGACATGAATCATTCTTATGTGCGCATCTTTTTTTGTTGCATATTCTCTGTGTTGTGCTTTATTCTTGTATTTTTCTACTTATACTCTGCTTTCTATTTTCTCTGTATTCTTTGTTTATCTATTTTCTTTGCTATCCTCTACTTACTGTGAAATGTATTACTGTCTGACAAACACGACAAAGGTGATTAACATGACTAATTAGCTCGACTCTTTTCAGAACCTCTCAGTTCTTACCTCTTCTCTCCCCCTTCAGATGGAAGAAGGAGTATTCTTCCGTGACTTGTGAGTGATTGTTTCGTAAAGTGGTTTCTGCTTTAGGTAGTCTTTTGAGTCTAGGGCAAACTTTGTTCTCTGTTTATATGTATATACTGTAAGACCAGCCAATGTCTACGCCCCGTTTGTCTACGAAATTTAACTTAGATTCTCTGTACGAGGTTCTTGATATATAGCTACATGATGGAGTGCCAGTGATTTGTCCTAGGACGAAGCATGATCGTGCAGAGAAGTTGTAGGAGATATTCCATCTTTTGATGATGTTCAACACGACCCATGTTTTGAAGACCTAGAACGTACTTTTACTCGCTTTTGTAGTTTAGAGGGATCAGGTGAGTATATAGTCTAGGCTAGCCTAGGCGTCGGCTTAGGGACTTTTTGGAAAAGGCAAGGCTTGGGATGTTATATTTATATACATAAATAATTATTATCTAGCTATTTTTAGGGGTGTTCTAACTAAGATCTATACTCTAATAAAGGCTGGATAACTGAATGTTGTTAACTGCTTGAGATGTATATACGTGTGGTTGTTTATAACTATTTTATCTATTATTGTTTATGAATTGATTATGAATGATTCCGTTTATTAATCCAAACGTTTTCAAAAAAAGAAAGTACCTCACAAAATAACTTTGCTTTTAACAACACATCAGGCTCATATAGTAAATAATAGATAATAATTAGAAAAACAAGTTGGCAGTACTCAATTTTTGGTATGATCTAGACATACTGAAAATTGGGTCGTTATGCATAAGCACTCTCTGCTTGGGCCATAACTCATGGAATGAAGGGAGCTCTATCCTAAATATTGCGTCGAGATCTAGCTCGACCTCAACCTCTTTTGCTTGGCCCCTGTCAGGACGCACCCGCTTGTTTGGTTTCCATCCCAATTTCTAAGACTACCTCTCGGAGCGTTCAAATTATAATTCCTTGAGTAGTTCAGAGTATTGTTCTGTACCCATCTATTATTTGATACATTCGAAGGAGGAACTCTAGTTTGATTCAACACTTCTTGGAGTTTCTGATTGACTGTGACAATAGTGCGCATCTATTGTTTGACAGGCACGCTAGAAGAGTCTTGATTCTCATCTCCCTATTTCAATTGGGCTTTCCTCAATTCTTCTTGATAATCTTGCTCTCTACTCTTTTTATAAGAGTGGAAATTCTTAGCAGCTGATGCATCGAATAAAGCGCTGCATCGAGGGCTATGGTGACATTCCCTTCTTCTTCTCTTTGCCTCAGCCAAGAAATCCAGCAAATCTTCTCCTAGTTTTGGGTAGATAGGTCTTCCTACTTCGAACATGTCAAGTTTGAACTGGTTATTCTTCCCCATAGGCTTGATAGAAGCCATGTTAATCGAGAAAGTCATTTCCGCTATTCAGCAAAATTTGACGTGACTTGAAAAGGATCAGAATCTACTTTTATCGCAGGTTTGTCAGTGAACTTCAATCGACCATCTTCAATAGCCTATTGTATCAAGTCCCTGAAATGTACATAGTTATTAGTATAATGCCTAGAAACTTGATGAAACTTACAAAACTTTTTATTTCTACTTTTAGAAATAGATGGCATTTTTTCTTCAGGGAGTACAAGTTGTTTATCTTTTAACATGTCAAAAATTTGTTCAACTTTTATTAGATTGAAAGAGTAACTCCTTCCTCCTGACATGGGAGTCTTATTTATTGATGGATTAAGAGATTGACATACATAACAAGGTCCATCTTTCAATTCTGCAGCGAAAACAGATTTATTATTCGACTCTTCTTCGCTCAAACAGTCGACATAATTCACCTTCTTATTAAAGAAAGGTTTTTTTTGCTTGACTCAAGTTCTTCTTTTTCTTTATTTGATTTCTCGATCTGTTGTACTTTATCTGCTAACTGAGCCAAGTCTAAAAATTATTGATTCACTAATTTCTTTCGAATATTGAAATTAAGATCATTGATGGCCATCTTGATTACTTCAGGTTTAGGAATAGGAGTAAAATACTTGTTTCTCATATTCTTGAATCGTATAAGATAGTCATCGATCAACTCAAATTTTTCTCTCTTTACTGTAAACAAATCGGATAAAGTTCTTTCATTTCTCCTTTAAAGAACTGATCATAAAATCTCCTTTCTAACTGAACCCAACTATAGATTGAGTTAGGCTGCAAATTTGAAAACTAAGTGAAAGCATTTTTTGTGAGTGAATAAAGAAGATATCTCATCTTCAAGTACGGATTGTTAGTCAGCTCACCTATTTCGACTGTATATTGAACTACATGTTCGACAGTCCATTTTCCACTCTCACCTGCAAATTTGGTGAGGGACTTTGGCGCTTTGACTCCTCTGGGGAGTTTAATTTGTAAACATAATCATGAAAAGAAGATATGAAAGTAGGGTTGATTTGTCACGCCTATATTTAATCCTACTCTATTGAAGATTTGTTTGACAACTTGGATTATGTTTTGACCATAAACATGGGCAGCATTATTTACTCTAGCCTCATTTAATATCCTGTTTTGGTTATCTCCCCTATTTAGTATTAGAGAAGGATTATTAGCATACATTCTACCTATGGGTGGCACAAAAAGTCAATTGATTGCTCTTGAAATATCATCGACCAGTCGAGCGACTTGCTCTATTATAGTATTGTTATTTTCTATCATAATATTTAGCATTGTAGCCATCTACTAAGTAAGCAAAATGACTAAGTCATAATGGCTATCCTTGATTTGTTGTCTGAACATAGCCAAGGATTCGACCGTATTAGGAGACGATGTTCTGACAAAAATTTTTCTCAATATTTCTGGGAAGATAAAAGCACGTGTTCCACCTGCTGAAAATCTCACTAACCATATGCCTTGTGTCAAATGGGCATTTGGCATTGTGGTGGTAGGTTTTGACATGGGGATTGACCCTAAATATGGAGGGTTATTCATCAAATATTAATAAACATTGTAATTCGTCATATTAGGAGTATAGTTAGTTGGTATACCCCTCTGGGGATAACCTAAAGGAGGAGGTACAGGATCATACAAGGGGCTGTTCCTTGTAGTAGTCATGCTTCCTATATATCTCATGTTAGGATTTTCTAAAGGTGGAGAATAATTTGGGGATAACACATATGGGGGCCACCTGACTGGCATAGTCATTGTGATTCCTTTTGTGATAATTGGATTTATCCTTCAACTTGAGATGCCATATGATAGGACAAGCTCTGTTTTGGGGCCTCTTGTAGGCTCCCCACTGTCATTATTCGACGTATCCGTCGATGTTGAGGTTATATCAAGCATTACTAATTTGTCATTGTGTAATCACATATACAGCTTGACACGTTAACTTAACTTAGGATCTCACCGGGTATGCCAATTTTTTTCGTCTGATTTTTGGTAATTTCGACAAGGTGTCGAATCAAGCTTGTATTAAGATCTTTGTTTGAGGAGCAGATACAACTCCTCAGAAAAAGAGTGAGCTTGATCCAAAAATTATTTAGTATTTGTGTCAAGAAAGAGAATAAATAAAATGCGAATAGTGTCGAATTGAAAGCAAGAATGGATAAAACTTAAAGAGAAAATAGTCGAAACAAAATACTTAAGAGGAAAAGAAAGAAAGAAAAATAAAATATAAATAAAAGTAAAGAACTGACAAAATGGGTGAATAAATATAAATAAATAGTAAAAAATTACAGTTTAAAATAAATGGAAAGGAATTTAACGTACTTAAAAAAAAGCAAAGCAAAACAATAAAATAATTTGGAAGTAAAAGAAAAAAAATTAAGGGAATAAATAAAAAGGTTGACTCGAGACACTCACATGCACTTGCATTCCATGATTTTCTGTTGTGTCTCTGAAATTGGAAATTTGTATAGTTTTGTGTGATGGAGTAGTGTTTAAATTGAAGTTCCCTCAGTTTTTCTAAATTTCTCCTACTTATAGATCATAAGGATAGACTTGACGCTGAAAAATCTTGACCACCATTTAGTATTCTCTTTTTTCTCATGTCATGACCTTTGCTTGACTCTAAAGAATCTTACTTTCCACGGTGGATTCTCCACGTCTTTTCTTACTTTAGTCTCTAAGCTTCACAATCTTGCATTGTGCTCAGATTTAGATCACGTGAAGTTCATTTAGTTTCGACTTTAATCATTCTCGACTCGATTTAGAATCTTTATCGTGTCTTTGACTTCAATTATTCATTTCCTGAATCTTCTCATAGTCGACGGTGGACTCTCTTATAGACAAGTACCTATTTTATGAGCCATCGAATTTATCTTGGATTCCCTTTTATTCAATTCACATGAATCATAGTCGAATTTTTTAATAAGTCAAAATTCGTACTAATAATATGTTATTCGTATAATAATACCAACATTCTAAAATCATTAAATTTTTTTTAACATGATCGTTCCTAAAGTAAATAATTATAATAGATCTTGACCTTTGTATGTTTTGGCTCTCCAAAAGTTCTTTCGATATTAAGTTATGGCCGTGCTAACTACAATTGAAAGGCTAGTACAGCTATGTATTATCATGAATTTCAAAGATAGCAACCCTTTCTTATTTTTGTTGTTTATGTACACAAAAATAATAGTAGATAAAGATTCAAGGCTTTTCTTTTATTTAATTATCTGTTATAAATTTTGGGGCTTATGCGGGTTGACTGGACATGTGACACATGACAGTTATCAAATGGTTGGCTAGTTATATTGCAATAATGAAGGATTAAACGAACAATTAACTACCTAATGTAGTTAGGCAATGACAGATTCAAAATATTTTGATAGTGGGAGTAAAATTTATATAACATGATAATAATTTTTATAATAAAAAATATGTATATATAAAAAATTAAATTTTAAATATCTATTAACTATTATATATCTGTGTATAAATACATATATTATTTAATTTATTTTTAATATATATTTTATATTTTAATATTATTTTATATTAGTGGCTAATTTTAGTATACACGTAACATAGTCGTTAAGAAAATAGAGTTATTTTGACACTTTATTTTTTAACATCATAATTAAATGTCAAAATTAATATATATTTTTGACAAATATCACAAATGTCAAATTTTCTATATTTTCTTGACGAAAAATTTGACCGTAGAAAATTACTCCTCAATTTTGACACTCATTTGTTTTCAATTTACTCAACTATTTTTCTTCTTCTTTGGGCTATGTTAATTTTGACATCACACTGCTCTCAGTTTAGGATTACACTACTCATTCTTTATCTTCAAAATCTCAATTTATTCTTTAGTTTCAAGATCACATCTCATTCTTTGTTAAATTTTTTTTGTTGAGAATATTTTATAGTCAATAAGTGTCAAAATAAATAGTATTTTTGACAATTAATAAGTATCACAGAAAATATGTTCTCAAAATTTTCTAACAAATTATTTTTGACAGCCAATATTTATCAAAATAAGATTTAAATTTTTTTCACAATCGCTTATATATTAAAAATACTATTTTTGACAAAACTTTTATTAACATATTTTCATAGTTAAAATAGTGTCAAAATTTATTTTTTTGACAAATTTTAATTTTCTTTTACACATTATAACCCTCAAAAATAATCTATATTGTTGTAGTGAATTATTTAAAAATTCACTTCCCAACACAATTAGAAGCCGATTTTTATTGATATTCATAGTTAAAAAAGTAGTTCTTTCAATTAATTAGTTGCTACGCAAAAATTAAAACTAATTTGAAAGAAGATAAATAATATTCTTTTGAGTTAATTTTTAAAAAAGAATACTAATTTCGTTTAAATCTGAGAACTGATTATTTTAACAAATATCTAATATAAAATTTTTAAATTGACGATTAAGTACCAAAGTTGAATAAAAAATTATTGTGGAGCCAAATTTAATAATCTATTAAAAACAAATAAATATTATTATCATATATTACTAAAAAAATTTCAAATTGTAGTGGAGCGCTTATCACACACTGCACTTGGAACCGTTCCTTAGCTATTTGTTTATCACTAGTTGCGTAAACTCCAATGATAATATGATTATTATTTTATCGATGCTGAAGTTAGGGAGTCATCTCATAACTATATGGCTTATAATTGATCCCATAACGTGATTAATATTTTAATACAAAAATCGTGGTATATACATTTCTCATTAGGTGTGTATACATGATTTGAGTATTCCAAACAAAATGCAACGGCTATGCATAAATTAAGCATGTTATCTTGCAAGGGGGTGACACACTACTCCATGACTCCAATATGTTGACTTGTTGGTGTAGTAGTTTGAAAATTGTAAACTGGGGTCACTGATTCAATTCGAGTTACGCATGGGAAGCAACAATGAATTGAAAGCGAAAGCACAACGGTGCCATGATTAAAAATTTAAGCTCAGGTCTATAATTGACTAAGCTGTGCAACATTAAGATGCTGAATCGATGCTTATTTGGAACCGTTAATGTTATCAACGCTAATCAAAGAAAAATGATAATGTTACGGACTTTGAGTTGGAGAATTATATCTCCGTTCCATTTAGTCATACTTTTGGTAATAAAATCAAAATAATATAAATGAAAAAGAAAAACGAATATTTTCTCTTTTATTTTTTTATTTAAATTAAATAAATATATAAATTACGGAAATACTTAAAATATGAAGTATTTACAAAAATACGTACACTTACATATATCGAATGCTGAGGGGTAAGTTAAAAATTGAAAATATCTCGGTGTCTGAGACCCCGTGCTGCGGTTAGATGACACCAAGACATATCCTGAGTGCATCCGATATATGAGTTATTATGGAAATCGGAGACTGAGCACCCGAAATATGTGGCAACTGAGAAAGGGGTCTCAATACCAGAGATATGTACGATTTTTTTTAATTTGGGTCTCAGCATCCGAGATATACTCGGAGGCATATATATGGTCACAGCAGCAAAGATTGCTGTGTATTTGAATAGTTTTTAAGAATTTTATTAGTTTCTAAATGCTTAAGTTCGAGTTCCTTAAGTAAGTATGACTTTCTGAGAATATGTCCGCGATGGAGACATCAATAAACTGAATGCTACTTGGCACGTGGCTGAAGCTTTAGATTTTGAGGTTAATAGTTTTTTCTTGTTTAATTTCCAGTGAATAATTAGTTTAGATTTTAGACTTTGGTAACTTAGTTAATGTGGTAGGACTTAGTGACTAGACAAAGTTAGACAATTTATATATATTTAATCAAGTATAATATGATTTAATATTTTGTATAATTGATTGTAACTAATTGTAGTGTAAGTGAAATAAATAAAATAGGTAACTAATTGTAACTTAAGTTAAATAAATAAGATAGGGAACTATTAATTAATATGTTAGTGAAATTAATAGGTAATTAATTGAAGTCATGCCCAAATCTGACAATCAGGTTAGAATAGTATAATATGAATTACATATTGCTTGATAGTCTTGTGTTTAGTAAGTGCTATGAATATTAGCAATACAAATTATATTCATACTCTATCTGTTACATTTATTATCGATGTTTATCTACTTGGTTTAGAAATTTTAATAATGGTTAAACACAATTAATGGTTTAGACGAGATTAATATGCGAGAGTAAATGTTATGGATATTGCAGAGACCACAGTTACTGTTGCAACGCCGTGTGACCTTGAGTCTCTCCCGCCGGATATCCTATTGCCTTATAGGGAGGCGTAATTTGGGCATGCACCAGAGTTGAGGGATTTCATATTTGACAATTTCTTGATCTCTGTATTTGTTGAGCAATGGAGGTCCGAGACCCAAACGTTCCTTCCATGGGGTGCGGTCAGCATTACACTACAGGATGTTGCTTACCACATTGGTCTGTGCACTGATGGAGAGCCGATTGGGGATTTTACCAGAGAATTCCAGCGATAGCATGGAGACCCTACGTGGGAGTGGGTTGAGGATTTACTTGGCGTCAGGCCACCACCATAGCTAGAGGGAAGGAAGCAGGTTTTGGGATAAGGATGACCTGGTTGAGGGACAGAGTTTCATACATTCCAGCTGGAATAGCTCCGAATACACTCCGTCAGTACGCCCGATGCTACTTGATGATGCTTATCGGGGGTTTCTGTTCATAGACAAGTCTGCTACACTTTTTCCTTTGAGATGGCTGTCGCTGCTAGAGGATTTCCATCGTTGCAACCAGTTGTTATGGGGTCTGCACTGCTCTGTTGTAAGAACTGGTAGCTAAATTACTTTTTAAAATAAAATAAAATAATAAATTCATTGCCCAAAATAGGTTTAAATTTAGAAGTCTTAATTTGAAAAATTAAGGGTGAGATTTGAATTCAGTAGATTTTTTCGAGTGGAAAAATATAATTTTCTACGAAAAATTGTGTACTGATAAATTAGCCGGCAGTACCAGCTTAAGTCTATCCGGTACTGTGTGAGAGTGATCAAAACTGTAGAAAAACTTAAGAAAATGTTTAGAATTAAAAATCGGGTGCTAATTCTAAAGGTTTGGCCCAAAATTGGGCAAAAAATGCTAATGGGTTGGAACGAGCTCAAGTTGAACCCAAACCCAAGATATAAAAGTACATTAATCACTACAAGAAAAATACCCATTCAGCCACACTTTTTAAGCTACATTTGAAAAGCGTAGCCTATTCTATGAATAGGCTACGCTTTTCTCCGTGTTGCCTTTTTATAAGAGAAAAGGATACACAATTGTGGCATCATTTAAAAAGTGTAGCCTTAAGTATTATAGAAATCACTTATAAAGCGTAGCCATAGGTTGATATCTATAGGTTCGCTTTTCGTATCAAAGAAGACGCTTTTAGAGAGTATCCTATTTATTAAGTTTTGGGTGCGTTTTAAAAGTGATGCCTAATGTATCTAGAGCTATACCCACAACACTTAGTAATTTTTTTTCCTTTATCACTAAATCACATTCACGTTCGAACACCCTAACTCACCTTGGCCTTGCACCCTTTCACACACACACACCCAGATTTGAGAGAATGAGTGAACCAGAGGGAGGAGAGGAAGAAGACAGAGATGAGAGCGCGAGCGAGAGAATAGAGAGTGAGAGGGGGTCACTACCGCAATGCTGCTGCAGCTGCCACCATTGCCGTCGTGGAGGAAAGAAGGACGATTCATAGACGAGATGGAGAGAGAGGACGAAGACCGACGCGAGAGAGAATGAGGCTGTTCCGCCCGTGCACTGTCGTCGCTCCTGGGGTCAATTGAAGCCGCCGCCACTGCTAGGGCTTGCCGTGCTCCTGTCCTCACTTTCGGCTTCTAAGATTACTTCCTCTTTAAACTCCCAACCTCTCTCTCTCTCTCCAACTTTCATTTCATTCTGATTTCAATTTCAATTTTGATGTCTATGCAGGCATTTCATCGGTGCCGTTTTCGATGCCAAGGGTATGGATGTAATTCTCTCCTTTGAAAAGTTCTGCTACAATCTCCGCAGATCTCTTCTTCAGGTTCCAGTTTATATTTGGATTAGTTTTCTCAATTCGATTTTGATCCATCGATCTGCTAATTAATTGGGTTGATTACTACCAGATCATATATCTGGCCATAATCAGTTCAACATATTATTTCATTGTAAAATCGTGTTTAACAGATCATATATGATTAATGTGAATGAAGAACACTAGGTTGAGTTGAATTGAATTGAATCATTGATAAGAGCATGTTAGCTGGTTTGGAATCACTTCCAGAAGCTTATCAGCAAAGAATGGCATCCATGATGGAACCAGTTCAAATTCGTGACAGGTACCTGCTCTTCACTTTATTTTTTAACTAATTCCATGTGTTTTGAGTTGAGCTTCATGTTCCTAAATATTCCTATCATTGAATTCAGTATTTCAAAGTTTAGTCTTTCTCTGAGACTGTGCCAACTGGAGTTAAAATTTGAGTGAAGCAAAAGGAACATATTTTTAAGTCCTTATTCATCTCCTTCAAGTCAATTTCTCATAATTTTCATGTATTACACTGATCTAATGATCTGTATTTGCTTTTGCTAACTTTGCCAATCCACTATGCTTTCTTAACTCTCTGATTTATTTTTCTTTTGTTGGGTGTTTTTGATTAATTTTTGTAAGATCTGTTCATCCAATTTTGCTTGTCGCTTTAGATTTAACTAGATTGCAAACAAGTGTTCAATTTTTCTTGATACCTTTCAATAATCACAGCATGAAATCCATTTTTATTGCATTGTTAGTTTTGGCTTGCATGGCCTTCCTACAGCTCGAGAGGTCCAACCAATCAAAGGTAAGATAGAGTACTCAGCTCCTTCAATATGGTTTGTATATCATGTCATCCATCCCATGTTTAATTTGTGTTCTAATAAGTTTTAATTTGTGTTGTAACAAATAATGCTTTAATTTTTCAGGTAGTGAAAGGACCCACTAGAAGGCCTTTACCATTTGTGGGTATGATATATATTCTTCTGTACATATTAGCTATCTTTAATTTAAGCAATATAGACCAATTTATTAATCGACCAATTTGGTACGCATATACAAAAGCGCATGCAGGTTTTAAGGGAGCATATACAAAAGGAGCACTTTATTATTATGCTGGAAGAAGAAGAAGAGGAGGAGGAGTTCCACCTCCATGACCTCCACCTCCACTTTCTAGTAGTGCTGTTAATAATGAAATTAATCCCAGGTTGCAAAAACTCATTCTTCTACTTTATTATGTGTTATTTACTATAGCTAGTAATAATAAAGATGTATCATTGCTTGTTAGTTTTCACTTTGTAATAGTTTTTGTGACTGTTTTTTTATACTTCTTCTTTTACTAAACTTTTATGCATTAATGTTGCTATTCTGTATCATCATCTATTATAAAAAAGTGAATAACTGAGAAAATAATAATATATTCTTGCTTGATTCATTTTAAGGACATGTTAATTTGTACATCTACAACATGGTTTAAACTAAAATTAGTTTCATTTCCAATTTTGTTCTCAATGTTCTGTAGTTCTATGAAATTTAGCTTGAGTAGTTTTTACAATTTATCCGAAATAATAAAGTTGAGTAAAGAGTGAAAATTATAACTCTTACCATTGGTATCCATGATTCCATCATCAATGAGCTCTTGCATATTTTCTTGCAAGATAACTTTGCAGCCATGTGCTAATTTATGAGACAAGTGCATTAGAGGGTTCACATGCCCTTGTGCTGGAAATGGAATAACTGGAACATGTTTGAGCTTCATCTTTTTTAGTGTTTTTTATTCTGAGACTTTTTAGGGGGGTGGGGGTTGCTTATTCTAACTTTTATTCCTATCATTTCTCTCTATTTCATTCCTTGTTTCTAATTGCTTAACATATTGAAAACTGATTATTTACTTTAGTCAAAGAAATCAAACATTACCATGAAAATCTGGCTTACTTATTACATTACTGAAATAGAAACTAGAACTATTGAGCATTGATAAAAATTTGTGGCGTGTGATATCACAAAACAATGAGTAAATTTCCATTGTGGTTCTTGAATTTTTATTTTATTTTATTTTGTTTTTGAAGTATCAATTTGATTTTTGAGGATTACTTTGATGTCACTAACATTTAACAATCTTGAAGGCAATGCACTTTGCTTGGTCATTGAACTTCTTATGCACTTTACCAGATTGAATCCGCACTTCCAACCTTGGCAAGACTGATTAGGTCTTTAGATTAAAATGAAGATGCTATTGTGGGATATCTCAAGCAGAGCCTGGTTAGTTGCTATTTTTAGTCCCATTATTATTATTTTATGATTGCTATATTATTATTTTCAAAGAATAAGATCAACAACCAGTTCTTGAATAAACAATTTATATAACTCTTATTTTTCTCTTTAGAATTTTCTGGTATGGGACAGATTTTTTGCTATATTGACAATTTCAGTAATATTTTTGTTTTATAGTTCTTCAGTTCATCCTATCTGTGTCATATTGTGGGACAATGTATTGAGCACTGAATAGCTTTCTTCCAAGTACAATTGTAATTAAGAAACCTTACCAAAGCTAGAAAATTTAGGAGGAAAATCTGAGATGTGAAACTAAATAGAGTATTAATTAGAGTTAGCAGTAGGAAAAGGGATTTTAGTTTACAAAATAAATATTAGTAATACATGTACTAATTGTTTCATAGGATTATAATGTTAATAATGACTACAACAATGCTATTTCAGAGGCAACTAGAAATTTTTGGAGCCTAAAAGGCTGGTCTTCAAGACATGCTTAAAGATATGAAAAGAAAGGTACCTGATTAGGATGTTGCTTGTAAAATTTTTTTCCATCCTCTGTAATGGTTCATGAATTTATAACATGTACTAGTTATCTTTGCTTATATTTCTAAAAATATCTTCAAGATGATATATTACCAAAGTTCATGACATGCACTGGCTCTCATGAGGATCTCTTTAAGAAAGAAATAGAAAAATATGACCATATTTGTGAAGAAATAGCTCAAAATATTGAGGCACCATTTGATTCTAACAACCATTTGCTTCTGTTTACAGGCTTAGCATGATGAATTCTTGGCTTTCTTCAATCTTGAAGAGTATTCTATATTGTGTATTATGAATACTCGATTAACTTCATTCTAGTACTGATGGATCATTATTATAAATATATTTTAGTTAGAGATAATTTTTATTATTTAAAAAATTATTTAGTATAATTATGTATTTATTTTTATTTTATAATATTTATATATATATATACAGAAAATAAAAAAACAATAAGGGACTTAAGGCTACATTTATATACAGTAGCTATAGTATATATAAAAAAATGAAGGACCTAAGGCTACACCTTATAAAAAGTAGCCATGGTATACAATGTGGCTACGCTTTACAGGTGATGCAGTAGCGTTGAAAAGCGTAGCCTATTCTGGCAAAAATAGAAGCTGAAAAGCATAGCCTTTGGTTCTGGACAGCATCACTTAAAAAGCGCACCCTATTCCCAAACGCCAAAAGCGTAGCCCTTGGTGCAAAAAAGTGTAGCCTTTGAGAATAGGCAACGGTCGAATAGGAATCACCCCAAAAAGCGTAGCTGTAGCCCAGAAAGCGTAGCCGTAGCCTAAGGCATCATTTTTTCACTTTTGACTATACTTTTCAAGTGTATCTGAATGGGTGTTTTTCTTGTATTGAATGAACCCATTTCAGCTCATAATACACATAAAAAGGGATGTGTGCAGCTAAGAATTGAGAGAGTGGAGAAGAAGTTACTATTTATCATCTTCTTCTTTCTCTTGCAACTTGAGACAGTGCTCCGATTCGCATCCTGTTAGTGGTCACGTGAAGCTCTCACCAATCCCGCTAGTTCTTACCAAGCCTTGCTAGTAGATTTTGAGTTTGATACTCCCTTTCTCTACTCTAAGTAAATTTTGAAATTTAGGTTTGGTTTTTGAGTGAATTTTTGTTATTTGGTTTGTTTAGGTGCCAACTATTAGCGAGGAATCATTGGGTTCATCCCCAATTTCTGTGGTTAAGGTAAAGTTTCTCAAGAACCTTTGTGGCTTAGTATATTGTGAACCCTAGATATTAAATTGGTATATTATGTGTGTGTAGCTTGATATTTGGTGATAATTGAAAGTGGTGTTAGTGGTTGAGACTTTGTGAAAGCTTGTTGGATTCAAGTCTTGGTGTTTGGTACATATTGGGAATCGGCCAAGGTATGGTTTTGGTTTTCTCTATGTAATATGTAATGTTTCGTGAAACTTAGGCTAGTAGACCTTAGGATAGGATTGAATTGGTTGTTGATAATTGTTGAATTGATGATTGTGATGATTTCGATGAGATTATGATGTTGTTTTAATAAATGACGTTGATTATTGATATTGGAGTTGAATAATGGTAATTTTACACCCTTGCGTACGCGACTTGTAACGCATGACGCGGGCATTTTTCACTGTCTGGCAATCTCATGTACGTGAGCAGGGTGCTGCGTACACAACCATCTAAATTTGATCTCGTGCGTACGCGGGACATGGATATGCATACGCATGACCTCTGTTTTGTTAAAAATTGGTTTTTCTTCATTTTTAAGGGTTCTCTAACTTTCTAAACTTCTTTAACTTCTAGTTAAACTCTTAGGTAGTAATTATGCTCTAGGAAAAGTATATGGAACCAACTAATAATCAGCCAAGAATGGAACAACATAATTAATTATAATTAGTTTTATTAATTTATAATTTAATTTGTTTGTTAAATTATTGTTGACCACGTTAGTGTTAGGAGAAAATCACGGAACAGATGCTTTGATCATTCATTAGTTGATTCCATATAATTAATTATGTTTTATTAATGCGTAACACATGAAACATAGAAATCATATCCAAAACCATCCAATTTACAAGAAAAAGAAACATCCGTGTGCCTATTAATAGCAACATCTGATTACCAGTTGGCTGATTCTTGGCTTATATAGAGTTGGTTCCCTAGCATTGTTGTTATGCTCTAAGACTTGTAAAGAGGAGTTAGTGATTTAAATTTGTGATTTTCTGTTATGAGCTTAGAAGATGGAGACTTAGGTTTCTAAAGTATTGAGGATGAGCTAGTTGGGTAATATGACGGAGTACTATATTGATGACGAATTTGAGGATTTGAGAACTGATAGAGAGGAGGATCTTTTGTTATCTATTGTATTTTTCTATTTTGTTATAGATATACTCTCACTTTTGTATATTGTATCTTTGATACCTTAAAGGCTAAACTTGAGAGACAGGATGTATATGCTATTTAAATCGAACACTCTGTATTGACTGTATTAACTAGTTGGCTTAAACACCATGAGCTATAACTAGTGTTTTTTTGACTCTCATACTTATATATATCTATCTTGATTACTATTGTATTATGTCATGCCTTGTATCTCTATGCTTTAGTTATCATGTGTGATAATTCGTACTTTTGTACCTCTGTTTTCCATCTCTTTGAGCTATATTTATTTATCGGGCTTCTCGTATTACGATTTCCTTCTATATATACTATTATATGAGCATTAGAACTATCATGGCACTTTGTTCTCTTTTTCTTCACAGCATAAGGTAAGGCTTAAGGTGATAGGGTGTTACATCTGTCATATGTACCACTCACTATGCACTGTGACAGGACGTGATATGATCGACATTGCGGGTTGCATGCTGCTTTTTGTCTCCTGGATCTACAGTAGGTTCTTGTGTTTTAGTCCGGCGGGATAAGACGTCGTCAGGTTCCCACTTGTAGCTAGGTACATATTGTAAATAATTTTTAATTTAACAAGTAGTAGACATTGAATGCATGTTAATTAATGTAATTAATTAAATTTTGTTCAATTATTTTTATTCTGCATAGGTTGGTAAGACTAGGGCAACAAAGTAGAGATCGTCATGATGGCAGAATCCAGACTCTACATCGTTACATCAATGGCCTCACATTTGACCAGGGACCTTTTTTGGTTTCTATTATTTCATGCATTGGTATGTCATTCCTAATTATGGTATTTTAATACTATGTGAATAATTTCGATGTATGCCATACGAGGATCTCCAACTATGTCAGATTGTGCCCGACTGGATTATTAGTGTCGCAGAGATTTATAAATGGAGGGCTATTGTCCCTCTAGTCTACTTTCACTTTGTAGAGTTTCATCACGTTAACAGAGTAAAGAGGCAACTCGAGGGAGGGGGTAGCATCACAGGCCAACAGATTTGGTGAACGTCAAGTATCTTTTCAAGACGACGAGGGAAGATGACTCTTGGTGGCCCGTCATGCACCGGGAGTGGTACGATTTATTCAGGGGGCCGTTACCAGCTACAACACTTGGTTACAATCGATGGCCATCCTGACCTTTGTTTGACACAAGAGTACCTTACCTGGTGGCAGCAATCATGTAGAGTTTGATTTCTATCAGGGGAGGAGGTTCTTGCCGATCTTAGAGCAGCAGTACCATTGGCTGATATCCTCCCTGTGGCTCTAGGTCAGAGAGATGAGTTACAGTTACCATGGGATGCCCTAGATCGTAGATGACAGGCAAGGAGGTGTGCCCAATATGATGTCCGGATACTGTTACCAAGGGTAAGTGATCAGCGCATCGGGTCGGATGGCGGAGATCCTTAGCAGGCTGACAAATAGCAGTTGTCAGACGAGGATGCTGAGTATGCGCGGCATGAGGATATAGCGGAGGATCACGCAGTTGCTGTACATGCAGAGATTCCCTCCGATACAGTCGTTGCTGGGCATGAAGCAAACATGGCCAGGACCCTTATCTGGGTAGCTCCAGCACTGCTCACTACCCAGATGATGACACTGCCTGGGACCAGACCTAGTTTGACATTGGCTCTGATATTGAAATAAACCTTGATGACATGTTCTAAAACGTCGATACGATTGGGGATGCGGTGGCTGAGTTCACAGGTCGTTATCGGCAGCAGAGAGACCATACCGACATACCAGGATCATCGAGCGGTCTAATTGTTCAGCATGGATCAGGACCATCATCATATTACCAGACTCCAGCACCACCCCACCATCAATATGGATCTGTACCATCATCGTATTATCAAACTCCACTACCACCACCACATCCACTTCTGTCGGGATTGGTCTGGCTACGTACCTCCTCTTATGTCGTCACCTATACATAGAGCAGTTCCTCCACCACCACTACCACAACGAACACCCCCCACTGCGAGCCACCCAGGTGTTTATCCTCGGCGAGCCCATCCTCCGAGGGTGACCGTCCTCGTGGATGTGGGACTGGATACCATTTGGACCCCGCAAGCAGATGGCAATACTGTATAGTTTGAATAGATGTTCTCATGTTCTATACATTATCTGGCTTTTTACATTGTATCATTATATGTTAGGTTATCGGATATTTCATGTATGACTATAGATTATGCAGTATTACGGCCATGAGTTATGCTTTTTAATTAATATTTTAATTTGTTTTGATAGCAACACGACTAAAATAAAGCAGATATAGTAAATATAAGGATAGATTGTTTCATTAAAAACAGATACAATAGATATAAAAATAAATTGTTTCATTATTCATAAAACTTACAAGAAGCAATCCAACACCTAAATCCTAAACTGTTTGTTGTCCTAGATCTGACTGCAGAGCATTAGGACACCCTCGTCTAGTGTGTTCCTCCCTTCGGCAGAGCCTACATCTCTTCTCTGTATGCTCAATGGCATCCATCTCATTTCGTAGTTGAGTAGAGACTGGTCTTCCCGTTGCCTTCCATCGTGTGGTCGGGTTGAGCTTTAGACGTGCACCGTACTATGTAGGTCACATCTTTTCGTTAGGTATTGGCAAAAATTCTATCTCATATACCTTGAAAATAGAGGCCATCTTGTATACAGGATCGGCAAAATGTCCCCACTCAATGCTCGTAGCTACACATGCCTTCAAGGTGTGTCGACATGGGTAATGTAATGATTGGAATAGACCGCAGTCGCATGTACACGCAGTTAAATGAATATGATATGAAGTCTGGGACCATCCATCCACTGGCTTCATCTCCTTGACACTGAACACGGATGCCCTACGGTCATAGTGGGTGACTCGCATCATCGGCAGAATCTCTCTATTCTTCTCTATAGCTGCTAACAACCATTGTGAGTATATTTTTTCACCCTGTAACTGAGCATGTATTTCGTGACCTTTACACACGAATAGCTGTTGTAACCTCTCATACGTTCCCCTAACAATCATAGCTACTAGAGAGTTCCTCGTTCCCTTCAGTACTGCATTTATACACTCTGATATGTTCGTCTTCATGTGACCATACCGATGACTTTCATCATAATATTATAGCCATTAATCCTTTATAAAACGAAGAGCTCAATCCACCATGTCACGGGATAGTGTACCCAAAGCATCCAAGTACCAATCGCAATGCTTCTTGCTTGGAGTCTACGTTGCATTTAAAAGGTACCTCTTACCCTCGGCTGATTTGTACTGTGAATTAAAATTTGAAACCATGTGCTGGATGCAATAAACATGATTAGCCGACAGAGGATGCCATCCACTGTGAAGTGCATTTATGGCAGTGCGAATGGCATCCAATCTATCTGATATGATAAAGATTCCAAGCTGTAGAGTAACATGTTGTCTCAAATTCGAGAGAAAAAATGACCATGACTCTGTTGTCTCAGACTTGACTAACACGAAAGTTCTGGGAAGAATTACCATCTTGATCTACAACAAATAAAAGCACGCCCCCGTACTTTCCGTACAAGTGTGTCTCATCCACAGATACAAAAGGCTTGAAATGTTTAAATGCCTCAATGCATGGAGGGAATGCCCAAAATACCATATCAAACTAGCTCCACTCTCCGTCAACCATGTCCTGGTTGTAATAAGGAACATCAACGTATTTGTGAAGAGCGTGTAAGAGCGTGCGTATTTTGTTGTATGACTCTTCTCAGTCACCATAAATATGGGCAATCATTTTCTATTTCGCCATCCACACCTTTCGCTACGAGGGCTTGAAATGGTAACTTTGATGCAACGCACTTTGCAACACTGGGATAGATACCAACAGGTCAGTCTTTATCATAGGTAATATGACCTTGCAAATCAAACTACTATCCAACTGAGATCTTGAGACATGATTTGTGCTAAATAGGTGTGTGCTTCACCGAACCTACACACCTCCTTACAAATTACTCGTAGTTATCAACATTTAGTATAATACAAAATTAATGTAATAGACTTTAATTTATCCAAATTAAATTATAAAATATACAAGTAGTTCAAGTTTTGGCGTAGTGCCACACGAAGACTCTATGACAGTGGTATTTAAGCCTATCCGACTCTAGAACTCTATACTGTGTGTTTTGTCAAATACTGTAATTTTTCACCGCTATTAGAACTGCATCACAGTTCCTGAATCAATGGCCAACTCAAAATTCTACCGCACCATCCGTATTGTAATCCTCCCTTTTACCAGCTTTTAAAAGATCATCTGGTTGCATTGCGTCCAAATTCAAAGTGTGATAATGACTAGGAACTTCTGAAAATTGAAGAATGGCCAAAGGGGGGAGTCAGGAGAAACTGACCAACATCGTCGGTGGGAGTCGCCGGCACATACTCATCAGCGAAAGTAGTATCGCTAGATGACCTGGACCGGGCAATATAAGTTGAATCGCCTTCACTGTCGTACTCGTCAGCACTATCATAAGGATGGGCGTAGTAGATTGGTGTGGCCTCCAGCGGGACAACTTCAGGACTCGAAGGAGATAACCCACCACCAACAACCACATCATGGAACGCAACATACAACTCCATCACATGTTATGGCATTAGCCGTGCATATACGTCGAACATTATCCTCACATGTTGATCCCTATCAATCCAAAATAACCTATTGGTAAATTCACCATTCGGAAGTACGTGTAGAAATCTATATGCAACCCACCCAACCTCCTTAGTACTTATTCCCCCCATATTACTTAACATGACTGTCTTTAGCGCATGTAGGGTAACAACCCGGTTGGTGCGCAACATCACAGTCTTATCAGACTCGAAAATCACTCCTTTATCACCATATTTTACTATCCCATTGGGATAAACCACAACAAAAAAAATTGATTATTTTCCATTAGAACAAAATAGAAAGAAAAGGAAGAAAAGATTGATTTTGAATTGTGAAGAGATGGTTGAGGGATGAGCTCTATAAATAGAGTTATTCTCCAATATATCTTGGGTTCAAAACACCTAAACCATGATACATATATCCCAGGTGCTGAGACCCAAATTACACCCTTAACTATATCTCAGATGCTAATACCTCATCAGAAGGATTGCATATATCTTGGGTACTGAGATTCCTTTCAGTTGCCACATATCTCAGGTGTTCAGTCTCTAATCTCTGTAATAACACATATCCCGGGTGTACCTAGGATATGTCTTAGAATCGCTCGGTCACAGCACGGGATCTTAGATGCTGAGATATGTTCAATTTTTAACTTATCCTTTAGTATCCGAGATGTGTAAGAGTACGCTTTTTGTAAATATCTCACATTTTATGTATTTTTATAATTTATATATTTATTTAATTTAAATAAAAAAATCCGAGAA
>NC_029776.3:24311608-24316696 GCF_000817695.3 Arachis duranensis
ATATATAGTGAGTGAGTGAGAGCTTCATCTTCAAGCTCATATATATCAGAGAAAAAAGAAAGAGAAAGTTAATCAAGAAAGCAAAAGTCCAATCAAACTAATCAAAAGCATGTTAAATTAAGTCAGAGGTTAAAGGTAAATAATTTTTATTTGCATGCTATTTGATTTCTTCACATTTTCTCCTACTCTCTCCAATGTCATTTTAGAAAAGATGAAGAAAATGGTGGTTGACTATCTCAACTGTTAATCAATGGCTCAAATTGTTATTTAGAGCCAAAGCACATTTTCAAAGGTTTGGATTTGGGATTGTCACTGAGCAAACAAAATTCCTACTTTTCTGCCCTCCTTGAAATAAAAACACACTCAAATAACAAGAAATAAAAATTGTGTATATGATTAGATTATGCTCAAATTGGTTTCTTTCGTCCTTGGATGAATCACAATTATACAGAGCTTCATTTTTTTTATAGTTAAAAGTGGCTTAAGACCGAAAACATGAAAAAAATAATCTAAATATTTATAACTCTAGCAAATTGCCATTCTCTACTATCTGCATCCAGGAAATGGGCGAGGAACACAGGGGGGACTTTAAAACGGTGGAGACCTACTGAGAGATGCTGGGCGTGCTTGGCCAAGGCGTCAACACAAAAATTGGCAAGTGTTAGTTTCAGAGAATAGGGATAAAGAAGAGTAACACCACGATATATCCTAATTTGGCCATGAAGTTCAATGTGACTTACATCCAATTTTCACCAGAACAATGGTAGGATTTTCACTATTATCAATGTATATTACAATCACCAATTCCAAAAGACTCACACTCTTGTAACTCACCTATACTAATCCAAGTTTAGCACACGACCTAGTTAAGGAGAATCAAGTGCACTCTAAACTAGCACACTTTCAAAATCAAACTCTCAAACAAAAGATTAAATTATTTTTATGTGCACTACTCTCTTTGTCTTTTGTATCTCTTAATATAAGCTTGAATCTAGACAAAAGAGAAATAAAAACACACTCAAATAACAAGGAATAAGAATTGTGTATATGATCATATTATGCTCAAATTGGTTTCTTTCGTCCTTGGATGAATCATAATTATACAGAGCTTCATTTTTTTATAGTTAAAAGAGGCTTAAGACCGAAAACACAAAAGAAAAAATCTAAACATTTATAACTCTAGCAAATTGCCATTCTCTATTATCTGCATCCAGGAAAGGGGCGTGAAACACAGAGGGAGCTTTAAAACGGTGGAGACCTGTTGAGAGATGTTGGGCGTGCTTGGCCAAGGAGTCAACACAAAAATTGGCAATTGTTAGTTTCAGAGAATAAGGATAAAGAAGAGTAACACCACGATATATCCTGATTTGGCCATGAAGTTCAATGTGACTTACATCCAATTTTCACCAGAACAATGGTAGGATTTTTACTATTATCAATGTATATTACAATCACCAATTCCAAAAGACTCATACTCTTATAACTCACCTATACTAACCCAAGTTTAGCACACGACGTAGTTATGGAGAATTAAGTGCACTCTAAACTAGCACACTTTCAAAATCAAACTCTCAAACAAAAGATTAAATTATTTTTATGTGCACTACTCTCTTTGTCTTTTGTATCTCTTAATATAAGTTTGAATCTAGACAAAAGAGAAATAAAAACACACTCAAATAACAAGGAATAAGAATTGTGTATATGATCAGATTATGCTCAAATTGGTTTCTTTCGTCCTTGGATGAATCATAATTATACAAAGCTTCATTTTTTTATAGTTAAAAGAGGCTTAAGACCGAAAACACACAAAAAAATCTAAACATTTATAACTCTAGCAAATTGCCATTCTCTACTATCTGCATCCAGGAAAGGGGCGAGGAACACAGGGGGAGCTTTAAAACGGTGGAGACCTGTTGAGAGATGTTGGGCGTGCTTGGCCAAGGAGTCAACACAAAAATTGGCAATTGTTAGTTTCAGAGAATAAGGATAAAGAAGAGTAACACCACGATATATCCTGATTTGGCCATGAAGTTCAATGTGACTTACATCCAATTTTCACCAGAACAATGGTAGGATTTTTACTATTATCAATGTATATTACAATCACCAATTCCAAAAAACTCACACTCTTGTAACTCACCTATACTAACTCAAGTTTAGCACACGACCTAGTTAAAGAGAATCAAGTGCACTCTAAACTAGCACACTTTCAAAATCAAACTCTCAAACAAAAGATTAAATTATTTTTATGTGCACTACTCTCTTTGTCTTTTGTATCTCTTAATATAAGTTTGAATCTAGACAAAAGAAAAATAAAAACAAACTCAAATAACAAGGAATAAGAATTGTGTATATGATCAGATTATGCTCAAATTGGTTTCTTTCGTCCTTGGATGAATCATAATTATACAAAGCTTCATTTTTTTATAGTTAAAAGAGGCTTAAGACCGAAAACACACAAAAAAATCTAAACATTTATAACTCTAGCAAATTGCCATTCTCTACTATCTGCATCCAGGAAAGGGGCGAGGAACACAGGGGGAGCTTTAAAACGGTGGAGACCTGTTGAGAGATGCTGGGCGTGCTTGGCCAAGGCGTCAACACAAAAATTGACCTTATGGAAGACATGGCTAAGAACGAAGTTATCCGACCGAGTTTGAAGATCTTTGATAGATTTGATTAGGGAGGAGCTACCTTATTTGGAATCGTAAGGGTTTTCCAAACACTTCAATGTACAGGTAAAGTCTGGTTCTATCACTATTTTTCGTAGTCTAAGCTCAATTACTGACTTGATACCTATGTATAATTTTCTTTTTTATTACGCTAGCCATTGCACTATTTATTGTTCTAGCAGTTGGCATTGAAGAGAGAAAATCTTCCTTTATCTTGATAATAAGTGTAACAGCTTCTTTTTGTACGTGATATGATTCTTGTTTGTGATTAAATTAATCATGTGTTATTTTTGTTTGAATCATGTAATCTTTGATTCTCAATCTATTAATACCTACAATGTTTATAAAAAAAATAAGTTATAATAAAAAATTATTAATTATATTTGTCATTGTAAAGTAATTAATCAATTTTTGACTTAATATATTCTTATTTTATCTTTGTATTTATCTTGAATTAAATAGAATACTAACACATAATTTAATTTTATAAATTTTATATTAAATATAATATAAATTTAATTTAATTTCAATTTCTCCATTTTTTGTGTGTCTTTGTTTATTAATCTCAATCTTCTTCTAAATGCAACCTTAATTCACTTCAAGACCCAAACTTAATATATATTTTCCAAAATAAGTAAAGATTTTATTTTATTATATGTTACTGATTAAAGTCGGATCCGTGCCAATTACATTGATAACTTGTTTCTTCTGATTTCTGAATATAGATTTTATCTATTTATGCACAAGAAGAAGGCTTGATATTATTTTATTTTATTATATCTTTTGATCTTAAAATAGTACTGAAGTTAGGTGGCGCACTAGGGACCATTGACCAAAATCATTAAACATACCTTGGTCCTTGGTAGCATCATCTTCTGCTGTTAAAAAGATAAATAAAAAAAAATCCGTAGTTTCTTTTTCTTTTTTTTTTTTTAGTTAATAGTCTATAAATGTATTTTAAAAACGTTGCGCTATTCTACCTCAAATTATACCCTCCTTAGTTGTAACCGGCCAAGAATTAATGTGGTTTGGATTAGGGGTTAGGTGTGTCATTTGCTCATATTCTCTGCCCTTGTCTAACTAGCTCTTATCCAACGTTCAGTCATTGGATTGATAATCAACCTTCTTTTTGTGAAAAATATTCAAGTAAAGAAAATATTTGATTTAATTCAAAGTTAAATCATATCACAAACTCAGCAAAAAAACTTTGAGGAGGTGATATTAGCGATCTACTTACCTTAACAAACATTTAATTCGAAACTCCTTTGACATGGATTCTTTTAATTCTTAGAATCTTATTAACATATGTATTGAAAACACATTTTATAAAGAAAAAGTTTAGGACCAGCACTTTTTATGTTTTGTAATCAGTATTTAATTATTAAAAAAAAGTGATTAATCTCTTACCATTAGATATAATCTCACACCATTAAAAATATTATTAATAGTCAATTGATAGTTACAAAACACAAAAAAATTAATAATTACAAAACACAAAAATTACTGATCCTTAACACTCTTCTTTTATAAATCCATAAAACTACGCGGTCAAACAATTTAATTCACCAAGTCCCAACTAAATAGTAGAGATCGAAAAATTTTTTTAGAATTTTAGAATTTTAAATTTATTCTATAATATTTTATATAATTAAATTTATTAATTTATCATCTGAAATGAATTTTAAAACATTCTCTTTTTCAATATATATAATTATATAATTTGTTTGCATCTTATTTAAAATCTTATTTTAATAATTTTTATTGTTAAAAAGTTTATTCAATTATTATCGTTGTCATAGAAAGAGTCAAAAAATTCTTTTATAGTTATTACTTTTTTACATTAATCCAAACCTATTTTTTTCAATAATTTTTCAATTATTTATATATTTATATGCTTTTAATTTTTTAAACTTATTTGTTAGTTGTACTAATATATTATAATACACATTATAATTTATACATATTAAGTTACTAACATTAAGTTACTAACATGTAATTTTTTTTAGTGTCTAATATACTAAAATATATTTAATCTATAATATAATATAATATAATATAATAATAATAATAAACTAATAGTACTATTATTTTTCACAAAAGAATTTGAGAGACCATGGTCACCTTAGGTCCCCTTAAATTCATCGCAGCAACTAAGTGAGATATACGCATTTCTTCTTTGAATGTGGTCATCATCTTCAAATTTGAACTTGATTACCATTATCTTCTTCTTCTCCTTTTTTTATTTCTTTTTCGACAACAACTTCGAATTTTTTGCACGTTTCTTCTTCAAAAACGTTGTCATTATTATCACCTTCTTATATATATTCAGAAAACTAGAATATATGAATTTTGATTCATAACATAAAAATTTTGATACATAATATAAAAATTTTGGTGTAAAACACAAATTTTTAAA
>NC_029776.3:24317033-24334487 GCF_000817695.3 Arachis duranensis
TTTCTGATACACTGAATACATTTATGAACACTCATTTTACTACAACTAATTTCTAATGTATAATTTCATTCTATAAGAGAACTCTCATCAGTCGTTACCATTGAATCTTAACCGTGTCAAATGATTTCATAAAGAGTAGAGATCGAACTGACAAAGAATTTCAATGTGCTCTGAAGTTGACATGTAGCAAGGTAATTTCCACAGGCCCCAGTAATGCATTAATGTGGCATTGCATTCTAGGACACAACAAACAGCTTTGAAAACATAGTACAATCCCAAGGAATTAAATTAAACACAATGACCTAACTTTGTGACTCGTAATCAATGTGTGGTATATTATATGAGCTGGAAAATTGCATCACCCAATACACATTTAGCTAAAAAGAGAAGTTGGTTGTAGTATGCATTAATCATTCATCTCCTCTGGGTAGCTAGGTGGTTGATACACCTATAAATGACACTGCACAAACTCTAATGGTTGCTCTGAACCAAAGGTTTACAATCCTTGAAAAAAAAAAAAAAATAACTAACGTGTTTAGAGATATACATTAACGTTCGAATTTAACTAATATGTTTAAATTTTTAAATTTTATTTTAATAAATACACAATAAATACATAAAAATAGTTTTTGTTGATTTTTCCGTAAATTTTTTTTTTAATTGATAATTTTAACGTGTGCATGTTAGCTTAATCCGAAAAGAAAAATTCTATTGTCCTCTATGAAATATAAAATTTTTTCCACATTATTTTATTACTGTTTATTTTTTTGTTATATTTTTCTCTCTTTTTTAACTATTTTGAAGTGATAAATTAATGTGAAAAAAATTATTAATCATTTTTCTTCCATTGTGTATATAAGAATTATAGATATTTTTATGGATTTTGCTAAGAAAATTTAATTTCAGACAAGTTATCAAAATAAAACATTTGGACTTTAAATTTATTAAAATACAATTTTTGTAAATTATATACGAAAATGTAACTTTCCAATAAATTATATAAATAAATCGCGAGAGGGGTTCTACGATTTTAAAATAAACATAAATTGCTGATGGCGTCTCGTAGATTATGTTGAAGAGCAAATTGGCCAGCAGAAACCACAGTAAGAATCTCGCGGTTTCTGTGTATAACAGAAACGTGACAGAGATCTAGCGATTTATGTTGAGGGTCCTAATCTCATCAATCCATCACCGGGTCCATGAAAAAACTGATAAGGGTACTGGTTACCGAAGCCGCCAAAGGCGGCCGCCACCAAAGGTTTAAAACTATGGTCTCCAAATGGTAGAATATAGTGAGGAGTAACAGTGTATTGAGAAGGAGACCATGAGATCGCCGATTCTAGCATGTGGTATTCATTACCAGCCTGAAAATTATTGCTGTCATTGATGGTGTTTGCAGAAGCACCGTTTGTAAGAGTCGCCCAACATATCCAACCATAATTATCTTTTTAACATCTATTGAGGTTGTCTCTTTTCACCTTAACTTTATCTATCTTTGCCTAACAAGCATCCAGGGACTCCTTCCACATCATACTCAACGACTCTTTTTTACTAATATGAAATTTTTTAATTTTATTATTGGAGAAATTACTTTTGATTTTTTATAAAATATAGCTGATTTTACTGTATGATAATTATAAATTATTAAAATAGTTACTGTTCTACTTAACCATTGTATTGAAAAATTAACTGTTTTGATTTAATACTATAGTTTAAAGACTCATTATATAGATTTAAAGTTGAAATTTGTTTAACTATATTAGTAGAATATAAACATTTAACAAACAAAAAATATTTAGAAAATAATAAAAATTGAATTAAAATAGTTTAAATTTTTTATTTTGTTTTTTTAATTATTATTGAAATAAATAAAAAATTTTAAATATAATAAACATATAATTTTAGATATTATATATAAAATTATAGATTTTAAATCAAATAAAATAACATTATTATTTCTTTAGCTTACTTATAAAAAATGGGTACAAGTATAATAGAAATAGAAATAGTGGAGCCATAAATTAACCTAAATTAAATGATCTTTAAAAAAATTGATACTTAAATTATTTTTTTATTAGTTTAATATTAATAATAATTAATTATAACAAGAAAGAAGTACATAAAATTAACCACTAAATATTTTTTTATGTAAAACACAAACACACATTTTAATAATATTCTCCTATTTGAATGGAGTGGTTAAAGATGTTCTTGAGTTGTGGCCAGTCAAATTCCAATAGTAATATCCTCAGGATAACCTTCTTCTCCATAATGACGTGATATTTAAAAGTTATATTCCCAGGATAACTATGGGTTGTTGAAATGGCGACTAAGACTGAGACTGAGACTCAGGCAGAAGAATAGATGACATTCGAGGTGCTTGATCCATTCATGATTGCTGTTGGATAAAACATGTGTTTGCATCAGTAGCAAACGAACTCGAAGCATTTGCGTCACGTTGTTCTGGTTTTGATGAATTAGATCTTGAAACTATTACGTGAAAGCATTTGTTTTGTAGCGGTGTATGCATATTTGCTATTTGTACAGAAACTGTGAGACCCCTACCGTGATTTCTGGTCAATTTGCTCTTTAAGATAATCCGCGAGATCCCATCAGCGGTTCATGTTTATTTTAAAACCGTGGCTGGGTCCTCTCGCGGTTTACATAATTTATTAAAAAGTTGTATTTTCGCATACAATTTGTAAAAGTTGTATTTCGATAAATTTAAAGTCTAAATATTTTATTTTAATAACTTGCTATTTAATTTAAGGCCGCTTTTGAAACTTTTGAGATTTTATTTGTTTTGTTTTATTTTATTTTTATTTACTCTTTAAAAAAATACCTTTTAAACCTTATTTAATAACTATTTCAACTCAAAAAATAGAAATATATTAAGGATTTAATCAAGAACACTTATTAATGTGCTAAATAGAAAGTTTTTTTGAAAAAAAAATTTAATTTTTTAATATATTTGCAGTGTATTTATTGAAGAGAAAATTTTGAAAATATATACTTTAAGTAAATTTACTTTAAAACTAGACTACGATATACAAATTTAATTTACTGGATAGTGAAAAAAAAAAATTTCTGTCTCAAAATAAAAATTGTTTATCTAATTGGGTATTTTAAAAAATGAATTTAGCTAATATGTGTCTTATAAATACATGTTAATATTATTATACTACAAGAAAAATATTGAATATTGTCGGATTTACCGACAGATTAAACGAAAATTGTTACTGATGAATTTAACGGTAAATTTTTCGACGGTTACAAATAAAAAATTTGTCCCCAAACAATTTACTGTCGGATTCCATAATCCATTACTAATTTCGGGTTCTATTGTCGTCGCTACTGTCTTGTGGGTCGATGTCGTTGTTGTTCACCAGTGTGAATCCTTCCCATTTTTCAATTTCTCAATTTTTTGTTTAGAAAGCCTAACACTATTCCATTAATGCACCTCAACAACCAGGTTTAGGTTTTTAATTTTTTAATTTTTATGCAATTTTATATATATTTTATTAATATTGTATTTATTTTTTGGTTGTAAAATATAAGTTAGTTTAAAATATTAATTTTTAAAAAAATTTGCTTTAAATTTTGTGTTTAAATTTTATTTTTTAATTTACTAATTAGGATGTGTAGTTTGTAGTCTATATTAATTATTAGGGCATGTAGTTTTAAATTAATAATTTTACATATATACATTTAAGAGTGTTTGAACTGTTGGAAGATTTTATTTGAAATTAGTGAATGACTATCTTTCAATTACATTGAAGTTATATTGTTTATTTTTGATATGTCTATTGTTAATTTGGTGAAATTAAAATTAGGTTTTAATTAATCGTAATGTTGAGTTTTACTTATTCCTTTTAAATTAGTTTTTGAATTAGTTTCACTTTTTGAATTTAATAGGTTGTCTTTTTTATTAGGACGATGTTATTTTCTTTGAGATTAACTGGAGTGTGCTTCTTTCGTAGTTTGTGCAATCAAATTTCAGGTTGATTTTCTGTCTCTGAATATAATGAATTGTTTAAGTTTTGTACCAGACTTACTTTTCGTATGATAGAATTTGAGGACAGAAGTGGGAGAAGGTTCGTTGCCCAATGACATCTTCTCGAAACCCTTGTTTGCTGGAAAATTACAAAGTAATAAGGGGTTGCGCACTAAAACGATTAGAAATTTATGTTTGCTTGAATGCATGCTTATTTTAATTAATGTTTGCAACTTTTTCCTATGTGAAAATTTGATAACCTCTTTTGGTTGATGTCTCTAAATTAAGAGAAATTTCTGTCGAATTTTCCTTAAAATTCTTGTTTGTTTTGTAAAAAAAATGAAAAATATATTTAAAAGAAACTTTTAATTATAGATAAAACTCTACTAAAATTTCTAGAAAATCTAAAAATAATTGAATAATGAAATTAAAAGCAAAATTTTTCTTCCCATTGAATGAATAATAGTCATGAAATGAATAATATTGTATTAATAGTTATGAAATGAATAATATATCTAAAAAAATAATTTCCAATTTATTTTATCAATAAATTCTTAAAATCTCTTGAATCATATTGTATCAATTACTTAAAATTCATCTCTCTCTCTCTCTCTCTCTCTCTCTCTCTCTCTCTCTCTCTGCAGACATGACGACAGACAGATTTGTCACAAATCGGCTTCGTGGTCAGGATAGATAGAGAGTGTCTATTGGTATCCATAGGACTTCTCAGTCATTGTCCTCTATCTTGGCTACCTCTGGGATGTCACAGGCACTGGTGCACAAGATCAGCCATTCATTATGGTCCATAATCCTAACTACATGAGTCCTTCTACTGCACCACTACGCCATCAAGAAGTCGTCTGATTGCTTCACCAGGGTGGACTCCTCCACCCGCTCAGCAGCCCACTACTTTGACGATGATGCCACCTCCAAGGATAGACACCGCAGTGTCGAAATCCTCTCATAGATCCCAACCAGATTCTCCTCCACCACTGCTCGTCGTATGAATGACAATTTGGATCTTCTCATGTGATATAAAGTTTAACATGTATTTATTTTCAGTTAATTGTCTTCCTAATCATAACATGTGTTACATAAGAGTTCCACATGCAAAGATTGGAGCGAGGCCGCAACCCAACAATCTCAACATACTGGAGAGGACGGCAACATACAACTCCGTTGATTCATTAGTCAATCTTGATACGGTTTAGTGTGAGATCGTTACAAGAATCGTGTCTATGGTCTACGGGTTGGGATCATTCTTCGCCAACAACCTCCACACGTCCACATTGCGGGCTTCATCCGCCTTTGCCACCAGCCCTGTCGATCCTGAGGACAATGTCGATTTGAGGGAACATGTACATAATTTCACCTAGAGCTTTCACCAACAAACCTAGCAACTGAAGCCTTCTGAGAAGAGGTGTAATAAGATCCTCAAATGCGTGTCAGACACAGATTCCTGCATGTTAGATCTTAGGCAGGAGCTGGAGCGAATTCAGCAAATACAACAACAGATGGTGGTGTACCACAAGCAGATGCACGTTGGTGGCAGCGACACTATTGGAGGAGAACCGACATCACCGCCTAGACCGCTGGCTCAACAGGACCAGGAGAATGACGACGACGATGACTATCAGAATTCTTAGTGATTAGGGTTTTATTCTGCCCTATTTGATTGTATCTTTTTATTTGATAATTTATTCTGTACGTATACTTGATACTTAATAAAATTCTTATTTAATTTCCATTTTAGAATTTGACTAAAAAAAATTAAATTTATTGGAAAAAATTCCGACTATAATTAGTTACCAGCGATAGCGAGAATTATATCGTCGGATTTTTTCTGACAGTAAATCTGACAATAATATATTTACTGGCAGGTTATTTTTATTATTCTACCAATAAATTTGACGATATTCAACATTTTTCTTGTAGTGTTAGTTAAAAAGGTTTTATACAAAACTTACAAAATTTAAATTTCTGATACCTTTATTATTAAAATGAAAAATAAAAGTTTTTCTATATAAATAGATATTCATCAAACTCTTAAGAAAATTGGAAACAATAAAACAAATATACAGACACAGTTATTTTATTATTATTATTTTTGTCTTTTTTATGATTTGAAAAACATTTACAAATTTAATATCTTTTAATACTAATTTTATTAATATTCAAAATAACGGTTTATTACCGTTTTAAATATTTGATTACAAACAGTCACGTACATGACCTTTTATGGTTAACGGAGGAGTATTATTATATTTATTTGTTTAAGAGTTAAGAATTTTTTATAATGATTAAATAAAAAATATAAATTTTAATATATCTCAGAAAAGTATTAACATCAACCTTATAACAACTAAGTATGAAGACAAATATCTTTATATAAAAAGGCGATCTAATCATGTATTAAAACCACAACAAATATAAACTTTGTCATCTTCCTCTCATATTTATTTAACATGATTCAACTCTATTTTCTGTAAAGACATTTGCCAACCATGGTCTCAACGCACTCACTAGCAAGCCTTACTTTTATATGGGCATATGGCCCATATTGACCATGTAGCTCCAATTGCAAAAATCATTGAGTGACTTGAAGTAGAAGGAAGACATAGCATTTGGTTTAAGAAATGATCAAAGTGTTCAGTCGCAAGATTGGTCCGAACAACCTTTACCTCATGGATCTTTTGGTAGGTGAGTGCCTTGTGTTGTCGAACTCATCTCATTCCTTGAGTTTATCTAACAAAGTAGTTTAGGTTTAAAAAACCATGATACCTAGGACCAAGGATACCATCATTGCAGTGGACCCTTCAATGAAAACAATGGGGACAAACCGATACATATGAAATTTGCATCATAATTCATATTTCAGATTTTAAATGTCAATTGCCAATAGAAACGAGAAGCCGTTAACAAATATTTTGTGTAATTTAAACTCCTATAAATGTAACTTTGGAGTATCTGCATGCATATTTTGCTTCGGATTCCTTGATTTGAAAAGTTCAAATTAGATTTTGTATTAGAACTTAGAAGATTCATTTGAGCCATAATTCAATTATTTAATAAAAACCAAGGCATAAATTACAATATCTCTAAATAAATAAAGAAATTGATCTTACTCCTAACATATATGAACATATCATGGAATTATTGAGGCCACATGCACATTAAATCATAGAGAATTTTATTGAACAGAATAAGTAAGGCACCAACTTATTTAGGTTTCAAGATGTTTGGAATCGACTCATTTCCGTCAGCATAGAATCAATGCTAAAGTTATTGCATATGCTCCCACAATTTTTTGTCTTGAAATTATATGGCTTTATAATAATCCCTTAGCTTCAAGAAACAAAATTGCGACAACAAGTAAATAAAATAAAAAAAGAATGTGTTAATGGCAAAGATTAGCAACCGCAGCAAATAATGACAATGACAACTGGATTTTCGAATTCGTTGAAAAAATTTTCCCCTTAATTAGCTGTATCCTTTGTTTCAAACTTCAAATTTCCCACTTGTCCGTATATTAAATACATTAAAGCTAACAAAACAATTTATTTCTGTTTTTTTATAATTAAAATTAGAGTATCTTGCTATTAGCTAGATTAAAACATTTTTTCTACCTATATAAATTTTTTTCCCCGTCCCCTCAATCCGACACAAAAGATAAAATTTGAATCCCAACATTTATAGCAGAATAAGCTAATCATTCAACTAACCTAATGATTAATATAAATCAATTATTGTAATTGAAATAAACCATATAAAATGACAATTAGATTTAGTTTGATATCAATTTTTATTTTAGATTGTAAATTAGAGAAAATTGAATTGCTTTGAATTTAAACTTTTGCATTTATATCATTTACTCTCTTAATAAGTCACATAATCTACTATTACTATAGAATTACTGTCTACTTTATCATTACTACTGTAGACTCCACAAATTAATAAATAATTAGTCAATAAATTAATTATTATTTAAAAAAATTAAAAAAATTAATTTTTATAATTTAAAGGAATAAAAATATTAAAAATACGAATTTTAATAATAACTTTAAAAATTTTGACCCAAAACCAGACTAATGGATCGAACCAGTTAGAACGGATCCAAATCGGCCCAAGGCCCAACCTATAAACCACCGAAAATAAGCTTTTTTTCTTCTCTTTTATGAGATATGCTGAGAAGAGAGATTCACGTAAAGAGAAAAGAATCTTAACGTCTTCGAAATTTAATCGTCCGTAACTTTCAATTTGGAGTTCCAATTGACGAGCCGTCAACGGCCACGAGTTCATCTCAAAATTCTCTTCAATTCTATCTGAACAAAGTGGTAAGAAATTAGCATTTCTCTCCGAGTTCTTCCCCTCCTCAATGTTGAGATTTTTGAATTTGGTTATTGAGAAATTGAATGATTTTGATAGTTTAGGTGAACTCTAGCAACGAAAAATCACTAGGTTTTTGTCCAATTGATTTGCAGATAAGGTAAAAAACTGTTGAATCCTTGTGAATCATTAAATTAGTGAACCCTATTATGAATATAGTGATATTGTGTGAAATAGATTGTGTTCTGGTTGATTTGGAGTTCAATTAGGTGATTTGAAACAAAATTCGGGTGATTAAATTTGAGAAATTGACGTTTGGAAGCTTGAAACTTGTGAAATGAGAGGTTTTTGAGGTGTTTCGAGCTTAGGGAGGAATCGGCTAAGGTATGGGTTTGGTTTCTCAAAATAAATTGAACAAATTATTTATGGATTGTGTATATCATATAAGATGTGTGGTTTGGTTGTTGTTTATGATTTTGTATTGGAGTTGGTTAGTTTTGGAAAAAGATTTAATATTGGTATTTGTTTGATTTTGAAATAATTTGATACTGGAAATGAATTAAATGATCGAAAGGTGTTTGGTTGGTGGTTGGAACCTTTGAAGGGTGGCAGAAATTCGAGTTTTAGAGGAGATACTGCCGAAATTTCTATAAGAATTGGAGTTTTGATTTGAAGTGTTATTTTAAAAAGAAAAAAATTATTATGTGGCTTGTGTATTTGAGATTATTTGTTGACCCTCTCTCGCAAGATGTGATCGGGCACTTTAACTCCCCGGGTTCCCCCATGGACATGCATATATATATGGATTTTGAATATTATATTATTGAGCTTGGAATTTGACTCCATAGAATACTATTGAGCTTGGAGTTTGACTCCATGGAATATTATATTGACTCCATGGAATATTATTGAACTTGGAGTTGACTCCATGGAATATTATATTATTGAGCTTGGAGTTTGACTCCATGGATATTATTTTTAAGCTTGGGGATGCGCGCACAGAGGGACTGTCCAACGGTTAACTACCAAGACATGTCGGGTTGGCTATATAACTGACAAATGAGGCTCATGAGCCATAGGACAGGCATACATCATATGCATTTATATGTTTTGCTTGAGTATGCATTGTTTTGGTTTGCTTAATTGCTTAACTCTATTTATCTGCTACATGTTCTACTTACTGTAATTGTACCTCTATCTGTGTTTTCCTTGCTTAAATTGTATGTGTATGTTTTCTGAGAGATTCCTCTTGGCGGAAGTGTGAGGGGGGTGTTCCACTGGTGATTCGAAGGATTGGAGGAGACAGAAAGTGAAGTGTTAAGTTAAAGTTAAATTTAGAACTTGAATACCTTAGATAACTTACTTAATTTCTAGTTTAGTTGGATCTTTAAGTTGAAATCTGAGTGTCGGGGTTCTAGAAATGCCTCTGACTTTTTCAGGACCTTTTATATTTACTCTGTGGGCACATTTACCATCTTGAGAACCCCCGATTCTTATTCCATACATATTTATGTTGTTTTTCAGATACAGATCGAAAGGCAACACGTTGAGCATCTGGAGACCTTCCTTACAAGTGAAGAACTATCTTTTGAACCGTCATATTTTGTTTTAGACTATGTATATATGTTTATAGAATCTCTGTATGTATGTCTTGTATTTTGTCCCTCCTAGAGGTTGACTTAGAGAAATAGGTGTTTGTTTTGTAGTTTGAATTTTATTTTAGGTTGTATATATATATAATTATATACTCTGGCCGGCCTTAGCTTCGCAGGTCGAGTCTGGAGCTTGATATTTGTGTTTTGGAACTCTGATATGTATATTATGCTTTTAGCCTTCTTTTGATCTTGCCCATTCTATTTTACGCTTATTCATACGAGTGTGACACAATTTTTTGTTTTTGTTTTTTGCTTAACTTCTTTCTCAAGGCTCCTCGTTGTAAAATTCTTTTCAACTATGTTCATATAAGTCTTTTCTTTTAGAGGTCATAATACCTCGCTACCTCTGCTTTACGACTTAAGCATAAGGCTCTGTGTGGTAGGATGTTACATTATGGTATCAGAGTAGTTCGTTCCTATAAAGCCTGAGAAACAGACTGACTATGCTTCTGGGCATACTATGGGTATGTGTACATGCTAATTAGGATGTCTAATTGATATATGTGGCATATTTGTTTATGAGCATGCATTTGATACTTTGAAGCATTAGAGTTGAGATATTGAGACTGATCACCTTAATATCACTGGTTTGGTGTGAATAGGAACCAAATGATGACTCGTGGATGCGAACGCAGTCGAGGCAGAGGTCGGAATATTAATACAAAACCTGAAACCACTATGAATAATCCCATAAAATTTACAAATGATTTGGAGAACATGGCAACTGCTATGCAAGCAATAGCTGAGGCCCTTGGTCAGCAAGTTAATAACGAAAATGAAGGTGATGACGGAAATGGGCCAATGACCTAAGCAACTTTTCTGAAATTAAATCCACCAACTTTTAGAGGAACCACAAATCCCACAGAGGCTGATAATTGGTTTCAGGTGATGGAACGTGCCTTGCGAGTCCAACAAGTGCCTAAAGATCAGTGTGTTGAGTTTGCTACTTATCAGCTGATGGGTGAAGCTCAGTATTGGTAGCAGGGGACTCAACGCCTTCTGTAGCGAGATAATGTTGTAATCCCTTGGGATGTATTCCAATCCACATTTTATAAGAAGTATTTTCCAAACTCAGTAAGGATGGCAAAGGAGCTTGAGTTGTTACAACTGAAGCAAGGTCCTATGTCAGTGGCAGAGTACACCAATCGGTTTGAGAAATTGTGTTGGTTCTCTAGGATTTGTCAAGGTGCTCTGGGGCATTTTGAAGAATGGAAATGCATAAAATATGAAGGCGGTTTGAGGAGGGACATCCTAAGTACAGTGGACCCAATGGAGGTCAGAACTTTTTTTTGAATTAGTAAAAAAGAGCAGAATTGCCAAGGATTGTACGGGAAAAGCGGCATTGGACAAAGGTGAATACCGAACCTTTGTCAGGAGAGATCAGGGGAGGAACTTTGTGTCTAGAGGACAGAATTTCAAGCAAGGAGGCTATGTTCCACAACCACATTAGAGCCATAAAACCTTCCGGAGGTTCAATAATAACAACAACCAGGGAAGAGGCAAAGGAAAGCAGATTCAGAATCCTCCCAATAACTTGACATGTAAGAGATGTGGGGCATATCATCCTAACACTCCATGTAGAGCTGGACTGGGTGTGTGTTACTACTGTGGTAGAGCCAGGCATCTGTCCTGTAATTGTCCAGAGAGGAAGAGATAGGAGGCTGAAAGTGTTCAGCAGCAGGGATGTGTGTTTACCATGTCGGCGGATGGTGCTGAAAAGTTAGACACTCTGAAATTTGTGGTAAAATCTTAATTATTTTATTTGATACTGGGACACCACATTCATTTATATTGTTTGAGAAAGCCATTAAGTTAGGATTGAAGATAACCATGCTAACCAATGATTTGCAAGTACATACTTCTAGCTCTGAGGCTGTCGTAACTAGATTAGGCTATCAACAAGTTCCATTTCAAATTAAGCACCAAAATTTTGTTCATGACTTGATTTGCTTTTCGATGACTGGATTGATTAATTCTAGGTTTGGATTGGATGTCAAAGCATCACATACTACTAGACTATTTTGAACAGTTAGTGTAATTTATGTCTGAAGGGCCTGAAGGACCGGTGGTGGCAAATGGATATTACCTAAATTCTGTCATGCTGAATTGTAGTGGAAGTGAGTATTCAGGATTGATACTATTGGCTGCCAGTGTGTCGAGCGACGAACAAAGTTTGAATCAGATTCCAGTTGTTAATGAATTCCAGAAGTATTCCCTGAGGATATACTTGAATTTCCTCCTTCTCGAGAAATTGAATTTGTGATTGAGTTGGTTTCTGGAGCAGGACCAATTTCAATTGCACCTTACCGATGTCGCCTTTGGAGCTAGCTGAACTTAAGGCTCAGCTGGAGGAGTTAATGAGTAGGAACTTCATTCGTCCGAGCATTTCTCTATGGGGAGCACCGGTGTTGTTGGTGAAAAAGAAAGATAGAGGTATGCGATTGTGCGTAGATTATTGGCAATTAAACAAAGTAACCATAAAGAACAAATATCAATTGTCGAGAATTGATGATCTGGTGGACCAATTATTAGGACCTAGTGTCTTTTCCAAGATTGACTTAAGGTCTAGTTATCACCAGATAAGAGTGGGAGATGAAGATATCCCAAAAACCACTATCAGAACTCGATATGGTCACTAAGAATACACTGTGATGTCATTTGGGTTAACCAATGCCCCTGTTGTGTTTCATGGACTATATAAATTGAATATTCCGTCCTTTCCTGGATAAATTCGTCATCGTCTTCATTGATGATATTCTAATCTACTCTAAGACTGAGGAGGAGCACGCAGAACACTTGTGGATTGTGCTGCCGATTCTGAAAGAGAGGAAGTTGTATGCTAAAGTTTATAAATGTGAATTTTGGAAGAATGAGATAAAATTTCTTGGTCACATAGTGAGTAAGCATGGAATAGCTGTAGATCCTTCTAAGGTTGAGGCGATAATGGATTGAGGATGACCTACATCAGTGACAGAGATTAGAAGTTTCTTAGGTTTGGCAGGATATTATCGGAGGTTTATCAAGGGCTTTTCACAAATTGCATTGCCTTTGACAAAGTTAACTCGAAAGAATGCGCCGTTTGTCTAGACATCAAATGTAAAGAGTACTTTCAAGCTTTGAAGCAGAAACTGACTACAGCGCTTGTGTTTGTGTTACCTGAACCTAATGAGCTTTTCGAAGTGTATTGTGATGCTTCGTTGAAAGGTCTAGGGTGTGTGTTCATTCAACACCGGAATGTGGTAGCTTACGTATCACATAAGTTGAGACCTCATGAGATGAATTACCCAACTCATGACTCGGAATTAGCGGCAGTTGTATTTGCATTGAAGATTTGGAGGCATTACTTGTACAGAGTGAAGTTTTGATTCTTCTCTGATCATAAGAGTCTCAAGTACCTCTTTGATGAGAAGGAGCTCAACATGCGGCAAAGGAGGTAGATGGAGTTGCTGGAGGATTACAACTTTGAGTTAAGTTATTACCTAGGGAAGGCAAATGTTGTAGCGGATGCCTTGAGTTGGAAGTCATTGACAGTCGCTTGGATGATGATTAAGGAAGAGAAGTTGGTGACAAAGTTTGGGAATTTGAGACTGGGTGTGGGGGAATTTAATAGGAGTGTATGCCGGAACCAACTGCAGATCTCTAGTGATTTCAAGTCTAAAATTTTAAAAGCTCAATGAAACAATCAGGAGTTATAGAAGGTGTTGCCGGCAATCGAGAAGGGAAAGCGATGGAGAGTTTCATGGAGGTACAAGGGTAGGATTTGCGTGCCGAATGTTGGGTTTTGCGACAAGATATCTTGAAGGAGGTGCATAGGAGCGGATTCTCTATCCACATGGGAAGTACCAAGATGTATCATGATCTGAAGGCAATGTTTTGGTGGCCGAGAATGAAGAATGATGTGACGTTGCATGTTTCAAAATGTTTGACTTGTCAGAAAGTAAAGATTGAACACCAGAGACTGTCTGGCACATTACAACCTTTAGAAATTCCACAATGAAAATGGGAAAGTATCGCAATGGACTTTGTGTTTGGATTACCGAGGACTGAAGTAGGATTTGACACACTGTGAATGATTGTGGATTGGTTAACAAAGTGTTCAAACCTTGTTTTGAATTGAAAAAAAATGTCATTTTATGGTAATTGAAGGCATTGTTCTTGAACACTGAATCTTAAACAAAGGCATAGAAGTTGACAAAGCTAAGGTAGAGCTAATTGAGAAACTACCACCACCAAGGAGTGTGAAAGTAATAAGAAGTTTTCTAGGGCATGTTGATTTTTAAAGAAGATTCATAAAAAATTTTTAAAAATTGTAAAACCATTCAGCAACCTTCTAGTCACTGATGTTCCTTTTGTTTTTTATGATGATTGCTTGCATGCCCTGATGAATCCATATTTGATTACAATTTTTTTTCTTGAATTGGATGGATTTCATCACATAAACTCACAATTATTCACCAAAATAGCATACTTTTGTGATTTCTCTCTAGATTAGACCTAAATGTGAAAACATACATTTTTGTCCTTAAATTGATCATTTTAATTCCACTTTTATTCCATTCGATGTTGGCATATGTTTTGTTAAGTGATTTCAGGTCCAATAGGTAAAAATGGCCGGGAAAAAGTGGAAGGAAGCATGCAAAATGGGAGATTTCATGATGAAAACAAAGGAGAAGCACACAGTCAAGTGTGCGTATGCACAACTTCCTGTGCATACGAACAAGTGAAAAAATCAGCAAGTGCGTATACGCACAAGTCCCAGCGTGTGAATTCATTAATGAAGCACATAGCTTGCGATTGTAGGGGCCTCTTGGCTAATTTTTGGAATTGCTGAATCCAAATTGAAGGCTATATCAAAGGGAAATGAACATACATCAAGGGAGCTCACTTAGCCATTAGAACACATTATTAGTAGTAAGAGTAGTGTAGAGTAGTGTTCTTTCATTTCTTTCTTACGGTTTACTTAAATTTCATTGTAGAAATTTCTCTCTTAGGGTTTACTTAAATTTCATTGTAGAAATTTCATTGTAAGTACTCTTTAATTCCCTTTTTAATTTACACTACTCTCGCTACATTTTTTTCTTGTTCAAGTTACTTTGTTAATATATGCAATTTTGATTTCTTGAAGTTTTGGTTGATGAATTTCATGTTTTATGATTTATACTTGCTTGATTGAGTTTATATTGTTGATATTGTTGATATTGTGAATAATTGGTTTTTCTTTTTCCTTTGCAATTTTACATGTTTGCTTTTATACCCACAAGGTGTTTGTGAAAATGCCAATTATGAGTTTTGAGTAGATTTTCACACCTTGGCTTGGGAAATGAGTTTCTAGGATACTAGAGTCATAATGTTCGACATTTAGTGGTAATTCTTGGGTTGTTAGTTGATTCTTGTTTCCATTGACACTAGCTTTTTACTAAATAATTAGTAAGTTAGGTAGGACTTATGGATTAAGGTAAATTATGCTTGCTTGACTTACTCCTCGATGTTAGTGGTTGACGAAGCGAGATTAACTCATCATAGTTGCCATAGTTGTGGTTATGAAGATGATAAGATTCCTTAATTCTCATTCGCAAGTCAAGGCTCTTTTATGCTTTTATCACATTTTCACTAAGTTTTGATGTCGTTTCCTTTTGGCCTTGCATTAATTTCCTTTTTGATGATTTGTTAGTTCTTTTATTGCTTAGTTCTTTTAATCTTTCATTCCTTGATTGAAGAAACCCCTTTCTTCACTACCAAGAGTGTGACATCTTAATTGCATAGTCCGAGGGAGACGACCCGAGACTTCAAACTCCCCGTTATGTATTTTGGATTGTGACCATCTTTGAATTTAGACTTTGATTAGGGTCAATTGTTAGTTTGGACTATACTTGCAATGAAGAAATTCTATTTTGAGAAAAATTCCAAACCCACTTTTGGCACTTATCAAGTTTTTGGCACCGTTGCCGGGAACAATGCAATTGGTGTCGTATTTTTTGTTGTTGTGAATATGTCAATAGTGTAAATAGCTTACTTTTGGGTTGCTTGGTTGTTTTTGTTAATACTTAGGTGTTTGTTTTTCTTTTTATTGATGTATTTTCCTTTTATTTTCTACTTTCTCTATGAGCTATCACCCTTGTTGCTTGGAGTTTGATTGTGATCATATTCTAGGGTATGATGACTTCAAATTGGGAGTGCATCATGGAGTAGGAGACTCAATTGAGGGAGGAATCGTATGCGTATGAGCAACACTCATGGCAACCACCTCTCCCATGTTACAATGAGCCAAACCCTCCCCAATGTGCATACCAAACCCAAAGATATGAACGGTACCCCCTACACAACCTTCAACCACCAAACCTTCAAGCACCATACCATCCACCTCCATGGAATCCAAATGTTTATATACCTTGCCACCAACCATATGAACCATCACCTCCTTACACACCACCTCAATACACTCACCCACACAACACACCTTCCAACTATACAACCTTTCTCCCAACCATTGAACCTTCTTTTTCATCTAAATGTGAAGTTCTCCAACCCTTGTTCCAAGAACAACAAGACCTTCAAGCTTTTCTCTAAAAATAAAGAGAATTCCAAAAGAAGTAAGGGGAGTTCATGGCTACCATAGCTAAAGTGGTGAACCGCTTGGCCTTACTAAGCTCAAGCAATCAAGACATTCCCGTTGAGGAATGTGGAGGATCAACTAAGGAGTGTAGTGAGGGGGAGAACATGGAGTCTAAAAGAGAAGAAATGGAGTTAAGGCTTGAGTCATAAGACGAGGAAGGTAAAATAATTGAACCAAAAGAGGTAAATGGAGAATTGAGGGAGTTTGATCAAGAAGTGGACTTCACACAACCTCCTAAGTGTGGATGGAATGATAGTAGGAAAAACTTAGAAGAGTTTTGTGAGGAAGGGCTAGAAAAGAGTGGTGAGGAAGAGGTAGACACCCAAGAAGTGAAGGTGTCATTGATGATTGGATTTTTGACGGTTTAGAATTTTACTAATGAAATCTCATTGTAAAGTATATTTTCTAAACCAACAATAATACTTTCATACAAAAGATTGTTTGTCACTAAAACAAACCCCTAAATTTATAAATCGAAGTATTGAACCTCGGGTCGTTCTCCCTAGGAATTACAATAAAGTGTCTTGTTATTGGTTGTGAGTTATATTTGGGGTTTTTAAGATTTTAGACAAGAAATATAAATGGAAAAGAAAATAAACTAACAACTAACAAAGCTCTTGGCAAGGTATGAGAACTAGAAGTCCTATCCTAGTTGTCCTCCTCAATTGTGATAACAAATTGTCCATTACTCCCACTTAGTCAACCTCTAACTATGGAGGAAAATCAAGTAGATGAATTAATTTGATTCCTCAAGTCCTAATCAACTCCTAAAGGAAAGACTAGCTTTAGAGGTATTCAAATCAATTAGCAACTTCTAATTATCAATCAACAAAGGAATTAGATAACTCAAGAGTCACTAATTACTC
>NC_029776.3:24336932-24344438 GCF_000817695.3 Arachis duranensis
CTTGAAGGTTGAAAACAAGCCAATTTTGGCTTGTTTTCCTTGTATTTGAGCGCTACTTCCTTCCCTTCTTGTCTTGGATTCGAAACCCATGGGTAGCACTAGGAGAGCAATTTCCTTTGAATTTTTTTTGCATGGAGCCCAATATTGCTCTTAAGGAGGGAAGGGCAGAATTTTTTCTTCCTTTGGTCCTTGGCATAGAATTGTGCTCCGCTCTTATGGAGGGCAGGGCAGTGATGTTTTGGAGGCTTGGTTCATTATGCTGCTCTCTTGGAGGGCAGTGTGCTCTTGTGGAGAGCAGTGTTGCTTCTTCCTTCAATGTTGCGCCACACTTCTCCTTCTTTCACCACACCATTTTCTTCCCTTAGTCACACTTCTTAAGCCACATTTTTCTTCTTTTCTTCTTTTCTTCACCTACAAGAAATCAAAGCAACCAATCAAAGTATCTCCAAACTTATAAGGTTTATAATTTATTAAAAATCAATTAATTTTAGCTCAAACCTCATGATTTAGCATCAATTAAATGGTGGTTGTTTGATTTAAAGAAGTCATGCATTTTCATTCCAAATTACTTACTGAGGATGCAAGAAAGTGCATAAAGACTAGTGAAACAAGTGAAATTAGCTTGAAAAATGGATATATGATGACTTGAAAAATGGGTAAGAAGGGGCTTGTGAGTATGGTTGAGAGTTATGTTGAGGATATGGTTCATAGGCATATGGTGGTGGTTCTTGAAAGTCACAAGGTGATTCACCATAGCCATTGGATTGATATGCATCATAAAATGGCTCTTCTTCATAGTGCATTGGTGGAGGTTGTTTCCAAGAGGATTGATCATATGCATATGGCTCCTCCCACCTTTGGTTATCCCATCCTTGATACACATTCTCATTGAAGCTCTCATTACCTACAACATAGTTGTAACTACACTCATATCCAAAGTGAGAATTCATAATGAAAAGAGAAAAGGAAAATAAAATGGAATGAGAAACAAGGAAAACCAAATCCAAAGACTAGAAAATACTAACAAAAGGCAAAAATCAAGCTATTCACAATATTCACATATATACAATAACCAATAACATAACACCATTGCAACTCCCCGGCAACGGTGCCATTTTTAATGATTGGATTTTTGATGGTTTAGAATTTCACAAATGAATTCTCGTTGCAAGTATAGTTTCTAAACCAACAATAATCCTTTCATACAAAAGATTGTTTGTCACTAAAACAAACCCCTAAATTTATAAACCGAAGTATTGAACCTCGGGTCGTTCTCCCTAGGAATTACAATAAAGTGTCTTGTTATTGGTTATGAGTTATTTTGGGGTTTTTGAGATTTTATACAAGAATTATAAATGGCAAAGAAAATAAACTAACAACTAGCAAGGCTCTTGGCAAGATATGAGAACTAGAAGTTCTATCCTAGTTATCCTCCTCAATTGTGATAACAAATTGTCCATTACTCCCACTTAGTCAACCTCTAACCATGGAAGAAAGTCAAGTGGATGAATCAATTTGATTCCTCAAGTCCTAATCAACTCCTAAAGGAAAGACTAGCTTTAGAGGCATTCAAATCAATTAGCAACTTCTAATTATCAATCAACAAAAGGAATTAGATAACTCAAGAGTCACTAATTACTCTACATAGGCCAAGAGGAACAAAACCTACACTAAAATCCAACCAAGCATTTCATCAAACACTTGGAAGGCACAAAAGAAAAGCATAGTAAATTGACAACAAGAATGAAATCTAACAACAATTATTGAAAGGAATTAATAACAACAATTAAAAGAAACACATTTATTATGAATTACCTTGAATTGAATTGAAAGAAAATGGAAGGAACAAGAGTAGATCTACAACAAAGTATGAGAACAACATAAAGGAAATTACAATAAAAGAATAGAGGAAGATGAATGTAACAACAAAGAATTGAAAGGTAGAAGTAGAAGAAAGAATGAATGAAAACCTAGATCTAAGAACTAAACCTAATCCTAATCCTAATCCTAGAGAGAAGTGAGAGCTTCTCTCTCTAGAAACTAACTCTAACTACTAAACTAAGCTAAACTAAACTAATGGTAAGTAGATGCCTCATCCCTCTTCAATTCTTGGCTTAAATAGCATCAGAAATAAGTTGGATTGGGCCCACAAGGCTTCTAAAATCGCTGGCCACGAGTTGCATTAAGTGGATCATGTGCCACCATCGGTGCTTCTACGTATTGTGTGCGTGTGCGCCCCTATGCGCGATGCAACTATGGAAAATCTTATATATTTTCGAAGCCCTGGGTGTTAGCTTTCCAACCCAACTAGAACCGCATCATTTGGACCTCTGTAGCTCATGTTATGGTCGATTAAGTGCGAAGAGGTCACCTTAACCGCTTTTGCGATTCCTACATTTCTTCATGAGTTCTCCATTTTTACACGCTTTTCCTTCATTCCCTTGATCCAATCTTTGCCTCCTAAATCTGAAATCACTTAACAAACATATCAAGGCATCTAATGGAATCAAGGTGAATTAAATTTAGCTATTTTAAGACCTAAAAAGCATGTTTTCACTCTTAAGCACAATTAAAGGAGAAGTTATAAAACCATGCTATTTCATTGGATAAATGTGGGTAAAAGGTGATAAAATCCCCTAAATTCAACATAAGATAAACCCTACAAATGGGGTTTATCATTCATGCAAGAGTCCAACAAAATAACTCCAATCCAGGAGCAAATTGAGTGGGTAACAATATCCTCAATGAATTTCATAGGCCCACATCAATTTGCTATCTTGGAAACGAATCACTAACTTAAGATCCTTCTTGAAGTGTTCAACAATGAAGAAATGAGGTAGTTCATCCCAATGGATTAGGAGAATTCCAAGGTTTATTTGGGTGCTTTAATGGGAATGTTGGAGCTAGTTCATCCCAATGCAAGAGCAAAAATCAACAAGGGGATGAAAGAAAAACTAAAGTATGGGAACCGAGCATATACTTCTACAATCAACGATCATGGGTCCCAATCACTTGCTTAAGGTTGCTTGAGAGCTGGATATACTTCGTTTGGGATCCCAGAGGATTTTGGAAGAGCAAGCATGGGTGGCAACTCAAGGATGAGCGGAAGCATAAGCCACCTTGACACAAGCTTCACTCAAAAAGTCCAACTTAAGGACTTTAAACCAAAGTGCTAGGTGGGAGACACCCCACCATGGTAATATCCCTCCATCCTTTTTCTTCTTTTAGCTTTTGTTTCATGAATAATTGCTTATCTTGCTTAGTTTAATTTAGTTGCATTTTGGTGTTGGTTAGGTCATCTTAGTGAAATAATGTGTTGTTGGGGTTTTCATATGTTTTGGGGTTTGAAAAAACTGTTTTAGAAGTCATGTTTGGTGCCTTAGAGGCACTAAAATTTTTGTAGATACAAAGCATTGTGTGTATGCACAGACTTGTGCGCACGCACACTTTTCTTAGTTTTTGGCATCTGTGCATACGCACAAGCACAGCCTTGTGTATACGCACACCCATTATCACCCCTTCTGTTGGGAGCGCTCGCACCCCAAAATTTTTGCCTTTGTGTGTACGCACGTCATCTTGTGCGTACGCACACATGGTACTTTTGCAAAAAAAAAAAGAGTTTTGCTTCTTGTACGTACGCACAGTAATTAACACCCTTTCTGTTGGGAGCGCTCGCACACCTTTATGCATTCGCATCCCCTGTATTTCACCTGTTGTGCGTGCGCACGGACCTGTGTGCGTGCGCACGGACCTGTGTGCGTACGCACAAGCATCGATCTACGCAGCAATTAGAAAGAAACCCAGTCGCACCAAACCTCCCCCCCAAACCCCTTTTCTTCCCCGTCTGATGCCACAACCTTTCCCCACCCATCACCACACATCCTTCTGGCGACCCTACCACTGGCGCTTCCAATGCCTCACCATTGCCCCATTCTTCTTTTTTCTTCTTCTTCTCTCTTTCCTTTTCACCGGCGTGCATCCCCTATCCCCCCTGCACCGCCGGCTCTGTCTCCGGCGAAGCTCTACCACCGCGAGTCTCACAATGGCTGTCACAAGTGCCAGTGTTACACCATCTTCTTCTCTTCCATTATTCAACTTTGCAATTTTCAGGTTTTAATCTTCTTTGTTTTGTTTATTTATTTGTTTAATTTTCATTTTCTTTATTTAACTTTGGTAATCTAGCTTAAGTTTTGCTTAATTGGTTGTTGTTGAATTGCAAGTGTTCAATTTCTTATTTATGGGCTATCGATGCTTAAATTTTGGATTGAAATTGTTGAATTTGTGCACTGCATACCGAGTGTTTGCTTAAATGCCTGAATGAACTTTTAGTGTAATGCATGTGTTGTAGCTACCATATGTGTTGGACTATATCCTTGTTTGGAAACTTAATCATGAATTGTGCACCTTAGATGATCGTTGATGTTATTTAAGATTGAATTTCATCAATGCACTTATACCTTGCCTTAATTTACTAGTACCTGATGGGTTTGAATATTCATGTTTTGATTGCATCCTAGGACAAATTATCTATAAGTGCATATTGAATTTAGTGAATTGAATTGAATTACTTGTTCATCATGGTTTTTAAATCAATATAATCATATAACAAGGTCTTGTTTCTTTTTAATGCTTTGTATTTGTTTGATTTGACTTGACTTGATTCTCATCAAGCTTGTCACTTTTGTAACAAGCACTTTCTCCATGTGATTATTTCATTACTCTTAAGGATGAATAAGTAGTCTTCTTTTCATCATTGAATTGGTTATTTCTTGTTGTGCTATTTATATTAATCTTGCGCTTCCACTTGCACAATTTCAATATCCAATATTTTCTAAATTTAATTCACTATTGTTGTGATTGCCTAAGCTTGCTTGTGTTTTAATTGATGCTCATCCCTTGCTTGCATCTTAGGCCGTTTAATTGAGAAACTCATGCTTACTTTTTGATTATGTGGTTGCCGTTTTTACTGGCCAATGTGTGTGTTCTAACCGCGTGCACATTTAGAATACACACATTGTATCTTATGATACCATACCACTATGCACACTTCCTCAATTAAATGCTTGTGTGTTTTTTTTTTTGCTCCAAGTATATACTGTATTTGCTTCCTTCTTTACTTTTTTGTGCCACTTGCCCTATGATTCTTAATTACACTCTATTCATTCACTTTGAGGATGAGCCGTAAAGGCAAGGAGTCGGGAGATGAGGAGGATGCCAAGGATAGAAATGCCAAGCCTTCATTGGACTTGGCAATTTTACTGCAGCCCGAGCCCCCGCATCTGCCAGCTGAAGGTGGAGTGCTTTAGAACCATTCTCCCTGGTTTGTGTTCATGCACGGAGGACCGTGCAATTCTTAAGTGTGGGGGAGGATTCACCATTTTTGGGGCATAAATTTTCTTTTCCGAATACTTTGCACTTTATTTTTGTTTTCCTTTATTATGTTTCTTGTAGATATTTGGAGTACTTTTGACTATTGCATTGCATTTTCTTCTGGTACCTATATCTTAGCTTATCAATAGTTTATTTCTAGCTATTGCATTTGGCATTTTGTATTTAGTTGGTATATAGCTTATAGATAGAAGTTGTGATGGGATGTTGTGAATAGTATAGTGCCTAGTTCAATTTTGTCCTAATTGTTCATAATGATTTTTGGATGGTGAAAATTGGGAAAAGAACTAGGAATTTTTTAAATTGCATCCATCACATCATACATACATATATAGGAAATAATTTTGGTGAGAATGATAAAAATTTCAAGAAATCTCTTTTAGGAATTTGGTGCACGAAATTGTAAATCAAACTTTTCACAACTCGTACCACTAACCAACAAGTGCACTGGGCCGTCCAAGTAATACCTTACGTGAGTAAGGGTCGAATCCCACGGAGATTGTTGGCTTGAAGCAAGCTATGGTTATCTTATTATTCTTAGTCAGGATACCAATTATAGTTATCAATTGATTTGCAAATGAACAAGAGAACATGGATTAAGTAATACTTATTATACAGTAATGGAGAATATGTTGGAGTTTTGGAGATGCTTTGTCTTCTGAATCCCTGTAACATAATGCTTCCTCACTTTCAAACATGCAAGGCTCCTTCCATAGCAAGCTGTATGTAGGGCATCACTGTTATCAATGGCTACTTCCCATCCTCTCAGTGAAAATGGTCCAAATGCTTTGTCACAGCACCGCTAATCATCTGTCGGTTCTCGATCATGTCGGAATAGGATCCATTGATCCTTTTGCGTCTGTCACTACGCCCAACACTTGCGAGTTTGAAGCTCGTCACAATCATCCAATCCTTGAATCCTACTCAGAATACCACAGACAAGGTTTAGACCTTCCGGATTCTCAAGGATGCTGCCAATGGATTCTAGCTTATACCACGAAGATTCCGATTAAGGAATCTAAGAGATACTCATTCAATCTAATATAGAACGGAGGTGGTTGTCAGGCACACGTTATGGATTGAGAATGGTGATGAGTGTCACGAATCATCACCTTCTTCATATTGAAGCGTGAATGAATATCTTAGATAGGAACAAGCATGTTTGAATGGAAAAAAGAAATATTTGCATTAATTCATCGAGACGCTGCAGGGTTCCTCACCCCCAACAATGGAGTTTAGAGACTCATGCCGTCAAAGAGTACAAAGTTCAGATCTGAAATTGTCATGAGATACAAAATAAGTCTCTAAAAGTTGTTTAAATACTAAACTAGTAGCCTAGGTTTACAGAAAATGAGTAAACTAAGATGAATAGTGCAGAAATCCACTTCTAGAGCCCACTTGGTGTGTGCTGGGGCTGAGATTTAAGCTTCTCACGTGCCTAGACTATTTCTGGAGTCGAACGCCAGGTTGTAACCTGTTCTGGCGTTTAACTCCAACTTGCAACCTGTTTCTGGCGTTCAACGCCAGAATGCAACATGGAACTAGCGTTAAACGCCAGTTTACGTCATTTATATTCGCGCAAAGTATAAACTATTATATATTGCTGGAAAGCCCTGGATGTCTACTTTCCAACCCAATTGATAGCGTGCCAATTGGACTTCTGTAGCTCCAAAAAATCTATTCCGAGTTCAGGGAGGTCAGAATCCAACAGCATCAGTAGTTCTTTTTCAGCCTGAATCAGATATTTGCTCAGCTCCCTCAATTTCAGCCAGAAAATACCTGAAATCACAAAAAAACACACAAGCTCATAGTAAAGTCCATAAATATGAATTTTGCCTAAAAACTAATAAAAATATACTAAAAAGTAGCTAGAACCTACTAAAAACTACCTAAAAACAATGCCAAAAAGCGTATAAATTATCCGCTCATCACAACACCAAACTTAAATTATTGTTTGTCCCCAAGCAACTGAAAATCAAATAGGATAAAAAGAATAGAATATACTATAAATTCCAAAATATCAATGAAGCTTAGTTCTAATTAGATGAGCGGGACTAGTAGCTTTTTGCTTCTGAACAGTTTTGGCATCTCACTTTATCCTTTGAAGTTTAGAATGAT
>NC_029776.3:24344496-24344817 GCF_000817695.3 Arachis duranensis
ACTCAGAATTCAGATAGTGTTATTGATTCTCCTAGTTTAGTATGTTGATTCTTGAACACAGCTACTTTATGAGTCTTGGCTGTGGCCCTACGCACTTTGTTTTCCAGTATTACCACCGGATACATAAATGCCACAGACACATAACTGGGTGAACCTTTTCAGATTATGACTTAGCTTTGCTAAAGTCCCCAATTAGAGGTGTCCAGAGTTCTTAAACACACTCTTTTGCTTTGGATCACGACTTTAACCACTCAATCTCAAGCTTTTCACTTGGACCTACATGCCACAAGCACATGGTTAGGGACAGCTTGATTTAGCCGC
>NC_029776.3:24344831-24352632 GCF_000817695.3 Arachis duranensis
TTTATTTCCTTGGGCCCTCCTATCCATTGATGCTCAAAGCCTTGGATCCTTTTTACCCTTGCCTTTTGGTTTTAAGGGCTATTGGCTTTTTCTGCTTGCTTTTTCTTTTTCTTTTATTTTTTTCTTTTTTTTCGCAAGCTTTTTTTTCACTGCTTTTTCTTGCTTCAAGAATCAATTTCATGATTTTTCAGATTATCAATAACATTTCTCTTTGTTCATCATTCTTTCAAGAGCTAACAATTTTAACATTCATAAACAACAAGATCAAAAATATGCACTGTTCAAGCATTCATTCAGAAAACAAAAAGTATTGCCACCACATCAATATAATTAAACTAATTTCAAGGATGAATTCGTAATTCATGTACTTCTTGTTCTTTTGTATTAGAAACATTTTTTATTTAAGAGAGGTGAAGGATTCATGGAATTATTCATAGCCTTAAGACATAGTTACTAAATACTAATGATCATGTAGTAAAGACTCAAAACATAGACAAACATATAGCATAAAACCGAAAAACAGAGAGATAAGAACAAGGAAGTTAAGGAATGAATCCACCTTAGTGAGGGTGGCGCCTTTTTCTTGAAGGACAAATGGTGTTCTTGAGCTCCTCTATGTTTTTGAGCTCCTCTATGTCTCTTCCTTGCCTCTGTTGCTTGATCCCTAGTGATTTTGATGCTCCTATCCTTAGTTGCTCCCAATAATTGTGTGGAGGAAAATGTATCCTTTGAGGTATCTCAGGGATTTCTTGATGAGGGAATTCATCATGCTTTTGTTGAGGTCCATGAGTGGGATTTCTTGATGTGCAGTCAAATGCTCGACTACTGAGCTATGGACCTTTGAGATGAATCTTTCCATCTCCCATGACTCGGAGGTGGAAACTTTTGTCTTCCCTTTCCTCTTTCTAGAGGTTTCTCCGGCCTTAGGTGCCATAAATAGTTATGGAAAAACAAAAAGCTATAGTTTTATCACACCAAACTTAGAATGTTGCTCGCCCTCGAGCAAAAGAAGAAAGAATATAAGGAGAAGTGGAGGAGATGGAGGTGTGTGAATGGGTGGGTTTGGGAAGGGGATGGTTTGAATTTGAATGGTGAGGTGGGTGGGGATCCTGTGGGGTCCACAAATCCTGAGGTGTCAAGAATTTCTCATCCCTGCACCTTTTAGGCGTGTAGAATGCCTTCTTAGTGCAATCCTGGCGTTTAACGCCAGATTACTGCTTGTTTCTGGCGTTAAACGCCCAAATGTAGCTTGTTTCTGGCGTTAAACACCAGACAGATGCACGTTTCTGGTGTTTAAATGCCAAACAGCTCTTCCTCCAGGGTGTGCTTTTTCTTCTGCTATTTTTTATTCTGTTTTTAATTTTTGCAATTGTTTTGTGACTCCACATGATCATAAACCTAATAAAAACATAAGAGAACAATAGAAATATAGATAAATAAAAATTGGGTTGCCTCCCAATAAGCGTTTCTTTATTGTCTTTAGCTGGACTATTACTGAGCTTTAATCCAGTCTCAGTCTTGAGCATTCTTGCTCAACATTGCCTTCAAGATAATGCTTGACTCTTTGCCCATTAACAATGAACTTTTTGTCAGAGTCACTATCATGAAGCTCTACAAACCATGGTATTTCCTGAATGGCAAAAAGTTGCTCATCCGAAAAGGTTTCAGAGATCTCAATAAGAGGGAGGGACGTCCCTTCTACTGGTTCTATTCGGGACAGGTGATCTGCTACTTGGTTCTTTGTCCCTTTTCTGTCTCTTATTTCTATATCAAATTCTTGCAGAAGTAACACCCATCTTATGAGCCTGGGTTTTGAATCCTGCTTTGTGAGTAGATATTTAAGAGCAGCATGGTCAGTGTACACAATCATTTTTGATCCTACTAAATAGGATCTGAACTTGTCAATGGCGTAAACCACTGCAAGCAATTCATTTTTTGTGGTTGTGTAGTTCTTCTGCGCATTATTTAGAACACGGATGGCATAATAAATGACGTGTAGAAGCTTGTCATGCCTCTGTCCCAACAATGCACCAATGGCATGGTCACTGGCATCACACATTAATTCAAATGGTAATGTCCAATTTGGTGCAGAGATGACTGGTGCTGTGACCAACTTAGCTCTCAGAGTCTCAAACGCTTGCAGACACTCCTTATCAAAGATAAATGGCGTGTCAGCAGCTAACAGATTACTCAGAGGTTTTGCAATTTTTGAAAAATATTTTATAAACCTCATATAGAATCCTGCATGCCCCAAAAAGCTTCTGATTGCCTTAACATTGGCAGGTGGTGGTAATTTTTCAATTACCTCTACCTTGGCTTGATCCACCTCTATTCCCCTGTTTGAAATTTTATGCCCAAGGACAATTCCTTCAGTCACCATAAAATGACATTTCTCCCAATTTAAAACCAGGTTAGTCTCTTGGCACCTCTTTAGAACAAGTGCTAGATGGTCAAGACAGGAGCTGAATGAGTCTCCAAATACTGAAAAGTCATCCATGAAGACTTTCAGAAATTTTTCCACCATATCAGAGAAAATAGAGAGCATGCACCTTTGAAAGGTTGCAGGTGCCAAATGGCATCCCCATCCAAAAAGCAGTAGTAATCATGACCTGCTAGTCTTTCTAGCATCTGGTCTATGAATGGTAAAGGAAAATGATCCTTTCTGGTGGCTGTATTGAGTCTTCTGTAGTCAATACACATATGCCGACCTGTAATTGTTCTTGTAGGAACCAGTTCATTCTTTTCATTATGAACCACTGTCATGCCTCCCTTTTTGGGGACAACTTGGACAGGGCTCACCCAGGGGCTATCAGAAATAGGATAAATAATCCCAACCTCTAGTAATTTAGTGACCTCCTTTTGCACCACCTCCTTCATGGCTGGATTCAGCCGCCTCTGTGGTTGAACCACTGGCTTAGCGTCATCCTCTAATAGGATCTTGTGCATGCATCTGGCTGGACTAATGCCCTTAAGATCACTTATGGATCACCCAAGTGCTGTCTTGTGTGTCCTCAGCACTTGAATTAGTGCTTCCTCTTCCTGTGGCTCTAAGGTAGAGCTTATGATTACAGGAAAAGTGTCACCTTCTCCCAGAAATGCATATTTCAGGGATGGTGGTAATGGTTTGAGCTCGGGTTTAGGAGGTTTCTCTTCTTCCTGAGGGATTTTCAGAGGTTCTATTATTCCCTCTGGTTCCTCCAGATCAAGTTAAACATCTTTAAAGATATCATCTAGCTTTGATTCGTGACTCTCAGTCATATTGACTTCTTCCACCAGAGAGTCAATAATATCAATGCTCATGCAGTCGTCTGGGGTGTCTGGATGCTGCATAGCTTTGACAACATTCAACTTAAATTCATCCTCATTGACTCTCAGGGTTAATTCCCCTTTTTGGACATCAATGAGGGTTTGTCCAGTTGCTAGAAAAGGTCTTCCTAGAATGAGAGTTTCACTTTTGTGCTCCTCTATTTTCAGCACCACAAAGTCAGTGGGAAAGGCAAATGGCCCAACCTTGACAATCATGTCTTCAATCACGCCTGATGGGTATTTAATGGAGCCATAAGCAAGTTGGAGACATATCCGGGTTGGTTTGACTTCTTCAGTCAAACCAAGCTTTCTAATAGTAGATGCAGGTATTAGGTTGATACTTGCCCCAAGATCACATAGAGCTTGCTTGGTACAAGTACCCTCTAATGTGCATGGTATTATAAAGCTTCCGAGATCTTTAAGCTTCTCTGGTAAACTGTTCAGAATGACTACACTGTATTCTTCAGTGAGGTAAACTTTTTCAGTTTCTCTCCAATCCTTCTTATGACTTAAGATCTCTTTCATGAACTTAGCATAAGAGGGTATTTGCTCAAGTGCCTCTGCAAATAGAATCTTTATTTCAAGAGTCCTAAGATAGTCTGTAAAGCGGGCAAATTGCTTATCCTGTTCCGCTTGGCAGAGTTTCTGAGGATAAGGCATTTTGACTTTGTATTCCTCAACCTTAGTTGCTGTAGGTTTATTGCCTACAGGTGCGGGTTGAGAAGCCTTTTTAGAGGGGTTGCTATCAGCACTTGTATGTGTTTGATCTTTCACTGGCGTTTGAATGCCAGGGGTGGAAGCTGGAGTGGCGTTAGACGCCAACTCCTTACCTGTTTCTGGCGTCTGAACGCCAGAACTGTGCTTCCTTTGGGCGTTCAATGCCAATTCCTTGCCTGTTTCTGGTATTGAACGCCAGGACTGAGCATGGGTTGGGCGTTCAACGCCAGCTCTCCACCTCTTATCTGGTGTTTGAGCGCCAGAATTATTCCTCTCTGGGCTCTGACTATCCTCAGAGGAATTTTGGGTAGCAATTTGTTCATCTTTTGGTTTCCTGCTGCCTTGAAGTGAGGTATTTAATGTTTTTCCCTTCTTAATTGAATTGCTTGGCACCCATCTGTTATTTGTTTTGATAACTGCTGTTCAGTTTGCTTCAACTGGACTTCCATATTCATATTAGCCATTCTTGTTTCTTACAATATCTCCTTGAATTTGGCTAACTATTTTGTTAGAAAATCTAATTGCTGATTGAATTCAGTAGCTTGATCTGCAGGACTGAGTTCAGCAGTCACTGTTTTAGCCTCTTCGTTGATGGAATGTTCACTGCTTAGGTACATATGCTGATTTCTGGCAACTGTATCAATGAGCTCTTAAGCTTCTTCAATTGTCTTTCTCATGTGTATAGATCCACCAGATGAGTGGTCTAGAGAAATCTGAGCTTTCTCTGTAAGCCCATAATAAAAGATGTCTAACTGCACCCACTCTGAAAATATTTCAGAAGGGCATTTTTTAGTATCTCTCTGTATCTCTCCCAGGCATCATAAAGGGATTCATTATCTCCTTGTTTGAAGTCTCAGATGCTCAGCCTTAGTTGTGTCATCCATTTTGGAGGAAAATAGTGATTCAAAAATTTTTCTGACAGCTGTTTCCATGTCTTTATGCTGTCCTTAGGTTGGTTATTTAACCACCTCTTAGCTTGGTCTTTTACAGCAAATGAAAACAGTAACAATCTGTAGACATCCTGATCTACTTCCTTATCATGTACTGTGTCAGCAATTTGTAAAAACTCTGCCAAAAACTCTGTAGGTTCTTCCTGTGGAAGACCGAAATATTGGCAACTTTGCTGCACTATGATAATGAGCTGAGGGTTCAACTCAAAGCTACTGACTCCGATGGAGGGTATACAGATACTACTCCTGTATGAAGTAGTAGTGGGATTAGCATATGACCCCAGAGTCCTTCTGGACTGTTCATTTCCACTTAGGTCCATGATGGAGAAAGGGAGATGATGTGGATTTATTTTATTTATTTTATTATATTAAAAAAATTATTTTCGAAATAATAAAATAGAATAAAATAAAAACCAAAATAAAAAAAGAAAAATAAAATAAAAAAATAAAAAATAAAAAATTTTGAAAATATTTTATGAAGATTTTTGAAAAAGTGAGGAGAGAGAAAGTGGTTAGGATATTTTTGAAAAAGATATGAATTTTTTTAAAATCTTAAAAGGATAAAATTTTGAAAATTTTTGAAATTGAAATTTGAATTTTTATAGAAAATTTCGAAAAATTTGCTTAAAAATAGTTAGAAAAGATAATTTTTTTATTTTTGAATTTTATGATGAAAGAGAAAAACACACAAAAGACACAAGACTTAAAATTTTTAGATCTAATATTCCTTGCTTTCGAAAATTTTTAAGGGAAAACACTAAGGAACACCAAACTTAAAAATTTTAAGATCAAAATACAAAGAAGACTCAAGAACACTTTGAAGACTCACAAGAACACCAAGAACAAAAGATAGAACACCAAACTTAAAATTTTTAGAAAACCAAAAATAAATTTTCGAAAATTAAAGAAAATTAACAAGAGAACACCAAACTTAAAGTTTGGCACAAGATTTAATCAAAGAAAAATTATTTTTGAAAAAAGTTTTAAAAGGAAGACACCCAATTGCCAAGAACATAAGCCAACGCTCTAGCCAACTGAGCTATAAATTTAACGTGTTTTAACAAGGTATTTAATAAATAAAATTTTTTTGAAAACTAAAAATTTGAAAATGCACAAGAAAAACACGAAAAGACACAAAACAAGATAAACCAAAGATCAAACAAGAAAAATTGACAAGAACAATTTCAAGATCAAGGAAGAATAAAGAACATGCAATTCGAAAATTGAAAGACAAAGAAAAGCATGCAATTGATACCAAACTTAAAACATGACACTAAACTCACACAAAAGACTCCAAGAAAAATTAAAAACTAATAAAGAAAAATAATATTTTTGAAAGATTTTTAAAAGGAATAATAGAAGATGCAATCCTAGTGACTCTAAATAAAAAAAGATAAATTTTTTCTAATCTAAGTAACAAGATAAACCGCCAGTTGTTCAAACTCGAATAATCCCCGGCAACGGCACCAAAAACTTGGTGCAAGAAATTATAAATCAAACTTTTCACAACTCGTACCACTAACCAGCAAGTGCACTGGGTCGTCCAAGTAATACCTTATGTGAGTAAGGGTCGAATCCCACGGAGATTGTTGGCTTGAAGCAAGCAATGGTTATCTTATTATTCTTAGTCAGGATACCAATTATAGTTATCAATTGATTTGCAAATGAGCAAGAGAACATGGATTAAGTAATACTTATTATGCAGTAATGGAGAATATGTTGGAGTTTTGGAGATGCTTTGTCTTTTGAATCCTTGTAACATAATGCTTCCTCACTTTCAAACATGCAAGGCTCCTTCCATAGCAAGCTGTATGTAGGGCATCACCGTTGTCAATGGCTACTTCCCATCCTCTCAGTAAAAATGGTTCAAATGCTTTGTCACAGCACGGCTAATCATCTGTCGGTTCTCGATCATGTCAGAATAGGATCCATTGATCCTTTTGCGTCTGTCACTATGCCCAACACTCGCGAGTTTGAAGCTCATCACAGCATCCAATCCTTGAATCCTACTCAGAATACCACAGACAAGGTTTAGACCTTCCAGATTCTCAAGGATGCTGCCAATGGATTCTAGCTTATACCACGAAGATTCTGATTAAGGAATCTAAGAGATACTCATTCAATCTAATGTAGAACGGAGATGATTGTCAGGCACACATTCATGGATTGATAATGGTGATGAGTGTCACGGATCATCACCTTCTTCATATTGAAGCGCGAATGAACATCTTAGATAGGAACAAGCGTGTTTGAATGGAAAACAGAAATATTTGCATTAATTCATCGAGACGCTGCAGATCTCTGGTGCACAAAATTGTGATCATCAATGGCGCCATCAACATGGTACGCACAATTGCAATCTCAACTCTTTATCACAACTTCGCACAACTAACCAGCAAGTGCACTGGGTCGTCCAAGTAATAAACCTTACGCGAGTAAGGGTCGATCCCACGGAGATTGTTGGTATGAAGCAAGCTATGGTCATCTTGTAAATCTCAGTCAGGTGGATTCAAATGTTTATGGAGGATTAATGATAAAACATAAAGTAAAGATAGAGATACTTATGCAATTCATTGGTGAGAATTTCAGATAAGCGTATGGAGATGCTTTGTCCCTTCCGTCTCTCTGCTTTCCTACTGTCTTCATCCAATCCTTCTTATTCCTTTCCATGGCAAGCTGTATGTTGGGCATCACCGTTGTCAATGGCTACAGTCCTGTCCTCTCAGTGAAAATGTTTAACGCGCTCTGTCACAGCACGGCTATTCAGCTCTCGGTTCTTGATCATGTCGGAATAGAATCCAGTGATTCTTTTGCGTCTGTCACTAACG
>NC_029776.3:24352738-24362142 GCF_000817695.3 Arachis duranensis
AGGTTTAGACCTTCCGGATTCTCAAGAATGGCCGCCAATGGATTCTAGCTTATACCACGAAGATTCTGATTAAGGAATCCATGAGATATCCACTCAATCTAAGATAAAACGGAGGTGGTTGTCAGGCACACGTTCATAGGTGAGAATGATGATGAGTGTCACGGATCATCACATTCATCAAGTTAAGGAGCAAGTGATATCTTAGAATAAGAATAAGCCGAATTCAATAGAAGAACAATAGTAACTGCATTAATACTCGAGGTACAGTAGAGCTCCACACCTTAATCTATGGTGTGTAGAAACTCCACCGTTGAAAATACATAAGAACAAGGTCTAGGCATGGCTGAATGGCCAGCCCCCATGATCTAAGAACTAGACGTCCAAAGATGATCCTAAGATCTAAAGTGATCAAAAGATGTCTCATACAATAGCAAAAGGTCCTATTTGTAGAGAACTAGTAGCTTAGGGTTTACAAAGATGAGTAAATGACATAAAAATCCGCTTCCGGGCCCACTTGGTGTGTGCTTGGGCTGAGCATTGAAGCTTCCATGTGTAGAGACTTTTCTTGGAGTTAAACACCAGCTTTTGTGCCAGTTTGGGTGTTTAACTCCCATTCTTGTGCCAGTTCCGGCGTTTTACGCCAGAATTCTTGATCTGACTTGGAACGCCTGTTTGGGCCATCAAATCTCGGGCAAAGTATGGACTATTATATGTTGCTGGAAAGCCCAAGAAGTCTACTTTCCAACGCAATTGAGAGCGCACCAATTGGGCTTCTGTAGCTCCAGAAAATCCACTTCGAGTGTAGGAAGGTCAGAATCCAACAGCATCTGCATTCCTTTTTAGCCTCTGAATCAGATTTTTGCTCAGATCCCTCAATTTCAACCAGAAAATACCTGAAATCATAGAAAAACACACAAACTCATAGTAAAGTCCAGAAAAGTGAATTTTAAATAAAAACTAATAAAAATATAATAAAAACTAACTAAAACATACTAAAAACATACTAAAAACAATGCCAAAAAGTGTATAAATTATCCGCTCATCAATCTCCTCACCCCCAACAATGGAGTTTAGAGACTCATGCCATCAAAGGGTACAAAGTTCAGATCTGAAATTGTCATGAGATACAAAATAAGTCTCTAAAAGTTGTTTAAATACTAAACTAGTAGCCTAGTTTTACAGAAAATGAGTAAACTAAGATGAATAGTACAGAAATCCACTTTTGGGGCCCACTTGGTGTGTGCTGGGGCTGAGATTTAAGCTTCTCACGTATCTAGGCTGTTTCTGGAGTCGAACGCCAGGTTGTAACCTGTTTCTGGCGTTTAACTCCAACTTGCAATCTGTTTCTGGTGTTCAACGCCAGAATGCAACATAGAACTGGCGTTAAACGCCAGTTTAAGTCATTCATCTTCACGCAAAGTATGGACTATTATCTATTGATGGAAAGCCCTGGATGTCTACTTTCCAACCCAATTAAGAGCGCGCCAATTAGACTCCTATAACTCCAAAACATCCATTCCGAGTGCAGGGAGGTCAGAATCCAACAACATCAGCAGTCCTTTTTCAGCCTGAATCAGATTTTTGCTCAGCTCCCTCAATTTCAACCAGAAAATACCTGAAATCATAGAAAAACACACAAACTCATAGTAAAGTCCAGAAATATAAATTTTGCCTAAAAACTAATAAAAATATACTAAAAAGTAGCTATAACCTACTAAAAACTACCTAAAAACAATGCCAAAAAGCGTATAAATTATTCGCTCATCAGAATTCCATTGAATTATTTTGGAAAATTGTTTTTAAACTTGATTGAATGATTTTTGTGGAACATAGAAGAGAGGTAGAACAAAATACTTGTGAGTTGTTGAGCTTTTAATGAGTGGTTACACATTCTAACCACAATTTTTTGTCATTGTGTGCTATGCTCTTTCTATGATTGTGATCTTGGTTTTGCTTGATTCTTTATTTTTAATAGTTGATGTTTGAATGCATTGAGCATGATTGAGGCCATCTTTGAATTTAAGCTCACTAACCCATATGGGCATACTCTTGAATCTATCATTGTTAACCCCTTTGGGCCTTATTGACCCCATTGTTTTTTACATTACCACATCACAACCTTAAGTGAAAAATCATGAATTACCTTGATTTGTATCCTTGATTAGTTTAGGTTGAGAAGTGTGTTACATTTAAGTGTGGAAGATTTTGGAGGAACTTTGGTAGAGAGAATAAAAGTACTTTTGGGTATGCTTTTGAAAAATTTTGAAAATGAGTGCATTCATGTATGAATTCTAAGGGCATATGCATTTGATTTTTTGAAAAAAAAAATGGGACAATAGTTTCCTCAAAGAAAAGAAAAAAAAGTATAAATAATAAATGCGTATGAGAATTGAATAAAAATCAATGCATGAATGTGTGGGAAAGAAAATAATGGAAGGTTGGTTGCATTGTTATTATTAAGGTAATGTAGGTTGAGTTGGATAGTTAAACTAATCAAAGATTCAATCTTTTAGTCCACTTAGCCATATCTATCCCACCTTAACCCTAACCACATTACAACCCTAAAAAGTCCTCATGATATTTGCATCCATGCATCATATGTTTGTTAATTGTTAGATGAAGAGCAAATCCTTGAAAGCATGATTAGAGGAGACTTGAGTGATTAAACCCTAGACACTGAGCGTTGAGAGTGTATACACATTCGGTGAGGTTCAATTACTCAATTCTATATTTTCACACATCTTATTAGGCATTCTTGCAAGTTGCTTCATTTTTTAAAACTTGAATCATTTCATTAGATTGTGATCACATTTGCAATATTTCGTTGCTTCTAGCCCTATATGTCCATATGCTTACTTGGTTATTTATTGGTTTATTTACACCAAATTCATAGGACACTATAGTATAGATAGATATAGATAGTATTTAGTATACTTGCATGCATATAGATAGTTACATTCAATAAGTTGTTACCCTTTTATCATTCTCCTTGTTCGTGTTTAACATGAGGATATCCTATTGTTTAAGTGTGGAAGAATTGATGAGTCCATATTTGATGATAGTTTTTTGCTTGAATTGGACGGATTTCATCACATAAGCTCACACTTATTCACCAAAATAGCATACTTTTGTGATTTCTCTCTAGATTAGACCTAAATGTGAAAACATGTGTTTTTGTGCTTAAATTGATCATTTTAATTCTACTTTTATTCCATTCAATGCCGGGATATGTTTTGTTAAGTGATTTCAGGTCCAACAGGTAAGAATGGCCAAGAAAAAGTGGAAGGAAGCATGCAAAATGGGAGATTTCAAGAAGAAAATAAAGGAGAAGTACACAATCAACTGTGCGTATGCACAACTTCCTATGCGTATGCACAAGTAGAAAAATCAGCAAGTGTGCGTACGCACACATCTATGTCTACGTATAAGTCCCAACGCGTGACTTCATTAATGAAGCACGTGACTCGTGATTGTGGGGGCCTCTTGGCCCAATTTTTGGAGTTGTTGAAGCCAAATTGAAGGCTATATTAAAGGGAAATGAACATACATCAAGGGGAGCTCACTTAGACATTAGAACACATTATTAGGAGTAAGAGTAATGTAGAGTAGTGTTCTTTCATTTCTCTCTTAGAGTTTACTTAAATTTCATTGTAGAATTTTACAGTTTAAGTTTTGATCTTGGATTTTGCTTATCTCATTGTTAATTCCCTTTTTAATTTACACTACTCTTGCTACATTTTCCTCTTGTTCAAGTTACTTTGTTAATATATGCAATTTTGATTTCTTGAAGTTTTGGTTGATGAATTTCATGTTTTATGATTTATATACTTGCTTGATTGAGTTTATATTGTTGATATTGTGAATAGTTTGGTTATAGTTTTCTTTTTCCTTTGCACTTTTACATGTTTTGCTTTATGTCCACAAGGTATTTGTGAAAATACCAATTATGAGTTTTGAGTAGATTTTCACACCTTGGCTTGGAAAATGAGTTCCTAGGATACTAGAGTCATAATGTCCGACATTTAGTGGTAATTCTTGGATTGTTAGTTGATTCTTGTTTCCATTGACACTAGCTTTTTACTAAGTAATTAGTAAGTTAGCTAGGACTTATGGATTAAGCTAAATTATTCTTTCTTGACTTACTTTTCGATGTTAGGGGTTGATGAAGTGAGATTAACTCATCATAGTTGCCATAGTTGTGGTTATGACGATGATAGGATTCCTTAATTCTCATTCCTAAGTTAAGGCTCTTTTATACTTTTATCGCATTTTCACTAAGTTTTGATCTTGATTCCTTTTAGCTTTACATTAATTTCCTTTTTGATCATTTGTTAGTTCTTTTATTGCTTAGTTCTTTTAGTTTTCCGTTTCAATACTTAAAAACCCCTTTTCTTCACAACCAAGAGTGTGACATTTTAATTGCATAGTTCGAGGGAGACGACCCGGGACTTCAAACTCCCAGTTATTTTGTTTTGGATTGTGACAATCTTTGAATTTAAAATTTGATGTTGGTTGATTGTTGGTTTGGGACTATACTTGCAATGCTAAATCTATTTTGAGAAAAATTCCTAACCCGCTTTCGGCCATCGTCATGCCCCTTAAAACCAAACTTGTTCCTGGACCAATTTTCGCTCCACCCAACTAGACTCTACCATTTGAATTGATTTGTGATGCAAGTAACTTTGCCATAGGTGCAATTTTGGAGCAAAGAAAAGAAAAAGTTGTTACATGTTATTTATTATGCAGGTCATGTTTTGAATGATGCGCAAAAGAATTATACAACAACTGAAAAAGAACTTTTGGCAGTAGTTTTTACTTTTGAGAAGTTTAGATCTTATTTAATTGGCTCAAAAGTAATTATTTACACTGATCACTCTGCTTTTAAGTATCTTTTGATCAAGCAGGATTTTAAACCAAGATTGATAAGGTGGATACTTCTTCTTCAAGAATTTGACATTGAAATCAGAGATTGGAAGTGTTCAGAAAATTAAGTGGCTGGTCATCTTCACGGATTGAACCTGTAGAAGTTCCAAAACATCAAATCCTTGTGAATGAAGGTTTTCTTGATGAGGAAATTCTTGCAATACACAAAATATCATGGTTTGCAAACTTGGCAAACTACAAGACTGGGAAGATCATTCCAAAAGAACTCACTTGGGACCAAAAGAAAAAGTTATAGCATGACGCCCGCTACATTTTTGTGGCATGATCCATACTTATTCAAGAGATGTTCGGATGGCATAATCTAAAGATGCATCCTCGAAGAATAAACTAATAAGGTTCTGTGGCACTACCATGATTCTGATTATGGTGGCCATTTGGTGGAGCAAGGATTGCAGCAAAAGTCCTCCAATATAGTTTATATTGGCCAACACTCTTCAAGGATGCTAGAAAATTTGTGGAATACTGTGAGTAATGCTAGAGAATAGGAAACTTATCAAGGAAACATGAGATGCCACAAAACTTCATTCTCAAGGTAGACTTGTTTGATGTGTAGAGTATAGACTTTATAGGACCTTTTCCACCTTCATACTCAAACAATTACATCTTAGTAGCTGTTGACTATATTTCTAAATGGGTGGAGGCAGTACCTTTGCCCACTAATGATGCTAGAGTGGTGATCAACTTTCTCAAGAAGAACATATTCAGTAGATTTGGTGTTCCAAGAACCTTAATCAATGACAGAAAAAGCCACTTCTGCAACAAACAATTAGAAGCTCCTTTCCACAAGTATGGAGTCAAGAATAAGGTGGCTACTTCATGCTATCCTTAAACCAGTGGCCAAGTAGAGGTTTCAAATAGAGAACTCAAGAGGATTCTTGAGAAGATAGTGGAAGTTTCAAGAAAATATTGGTAAAAAAAATGGATAATGCTCTTTGGACATATAAAACTGCATCCAAGATCCTAATTGGCATGTCTCCTTATCATATTGTCTATGGTAAGGCATGTCACTTACCAGTGGAACTGGAACACCAAGCATATTGGGTAACAAAGTTTCTCAACATTGATGCCAAAGCTGTGGGAGAAATGAGGCTGCTTCAACTTAATGAACTTGATGAATTTAGAGGTGAAGCGTGTGAAAATGCTAAGATGTACAAAGAGAAGACCAAGATGTGGCATAATAAGAAGATCTCCACAAGAACCTTTACACTTGGACAAATGGTGCCTCTATTCAACTCAAGGCTCAAACTCTTTCCTGGAAAACCAAAAACAAGATGGTTTGGACCCTTTACTATCACCAAGGTGTCCCCTTACGGCCATATTGAAGTCATAGAGGAAGACTCTCAGAGGAAATTTATTGTGAATGGTCAGATATTGAAGTACTATCTTGGAGGTGACATCGACAATCAGAAATTCATTTAAATCTTGACCTAAAAGGACTGCCCGTCAAGCTAGTGATAATAAAAAAGTGCTTGTTGGGAGGCAACTCAATCATTAATATTCTTTAAATTCTTATTTTTATTAGCTTTTCATTAGTTGTCTTTTACTTATGATTCATGCAAGAAATTGAAATTAAGATATAAAAGACCACACTCTCAGACCTTGCTCTTAACTAGCTGCGTTCAACGCAATGCATATTGCATTTAACGTAACCAATACAGAGGCTCCCTGGAGCACACACAAGAACCTACGTCTAGCACAGGGTGAGGTTTCATTCAACGCATCCCAAACAGTAACCAAAGTGGCTCTTAATTTTGAAACAAGCATTCAATGCACTGGGGGCTGTGTTCAATGCACCACCACTACCAAAAGCAAGTTTGGTGTCTGCCCATAGTCTTGTGATCAACGCAACTACATGCTACATTAGACATAGCCACCAACACCAATTAAGTTTGGTGTCTGCTCCCACTAGTGCATTCAATGCACTTGAGACTGCGTCCAACGCACCCCCGTCTGCATTATACATATTCTCTGTTTCAATAAGTGCATGATCTCATACTATTTGGTTTTCATATTATTTGGTTTTATCTCCTTATCTTTTGTTTGAATCTTGTAGGTGAAGCTCATTACCTCCCTGATGTGGTATTTTTATAACCACAAACTAACCGACAAGTGCACCGGGTCATACCAAGTAATACCTTACGTGAGTAAGGGTCGATCCCACGAGGATTGATGGACTAACCAACAATAGTTAAGTGATTTGCTTAGTTAGGCAAGCAGAAAATGATTTTGAGAGATTCCAAGAGCATTAAACAGTACTTTAAAAATTTCAGAAAGCAAGCAGCAATGAGTTGGGAATAAGATATTTGAGAAAGTAGTTAAGGTTTTAGAGTTATCTAATTTCCGGATTAACTTTTATTACTAATTAATTTAATCATGCAAGATTTAATTTCATGCCAAACTATATGTGACTAGACCATAATTTCTTAGACCTTCATAGTCTCCTCTAAAATTCATTAATTGCCAATTCCTTGGTCAATTAATTCCAATTAGAGGGTGATGATCAATTTCTAGTTTATATCCCAAAAGAATTCTAATTATCCAAAAATAAGGGGATTATATGTCACGTATCTCGTTAAATACAAACAATTAGAAATTCAGTATAATATGTTTTCAAGCTGTTGTTCAAGTAAAGAGCTTTTCCAAGTTTTACAAGAACTCAATTAGAACATGGGTCATACTTCCGTTCCACCCATATTCATAAAATAAAGAACGAAAACAATTATTGAAATATAAATCAAGACATGAATTAAATTAAAAAGGTCAAACGAATCAATCCATGAAAATAGACAGAGCTCCTAACCTTAACAATGAAGGATTAGTTGCTCATGGTTCAGAGAGGAAAAAAATAAGGGTTCTGGTAACAATGTGTGTTCCTGTCTAAATGAACAGAGTTCCTATTTATAACTAATCCTAATAAATTTAAAATCTAATTATCTAAAAATAATATCTTTTCCTGAAAATCATATTTGAATTTAAATTCGAATTAATTAACATGCCTTCCGCTGATGGGTGGGGACCACTTGACTTATCCATTCTGCAGCTTCTAATCTGTGTTTTCTGGGCTGGAAACTGGGTCAAAACGCGGCCCAAAATCCACACCAACGATTTCTGTAAATTCTGCAGATCGCGCACATCACACGTACGCGTCACTCACGCGTACGCATCACTGGTCTTCTTTGCAAGTCACGCGGACACTCGGTCACGCGGATGCGTCGCTGAGCAAATCTTCAAATCACGCGTACACGTCAGTCACGCGTACGCGTTGCCATGGATACTTTCAGATCACGCGCACGCGTCAGGCACGCGTGTGCGTCGCTCCTCGCAGCCATCTCCTTTGATTCTTGTGCTGCAGAAACTCCATCAAATCTAGCCGAATGCTACCTAGAATAAACAGTATTACACAAAAACTCAAAATAGCATCCATAGTGGCTAAAATATAATTAATTCTTAATTAAACTCAGCAAATTAGATGCATATTCACTACGAAAAGATAGACAAGATGCTCACGCATCACAACACCAAACTTAAACTGTTGCTTGTCCTCAAGCAACCAAAACTAACATAAGCTTATGATGTGAATTTGCATGAGAATGAGAGTTCGATTAAGCTCGTGTCTCTTCTTATAGTGGGGTTTACAACTGCAATCATGAATAGGTTTGGCATCTCACTTTTCTTTGAATCAGAAGAATGTTAATGTCATTCGGAATTAGAATCCGAATAATATTATGAATTCTCTGATCTTTTATATTTCAGTTTAATCCTTGAACACAGCAAAATTTACTTTAATTTATTTTTCTTTGGTGCTTTGCACCTTGAGCCTAGCCGTGACTTTAAATGTTTTGTCCCAAGGATTACTTGACACAGAAACACCACAAGCACTTAACTGGGGGACTCTCTTTGAGTCCTGATTTTTCTTTCAGTTACTTCTAAACAGTGGTACTCAAAGCCTTTGGCATACTCTGTTAAACGCACTTGGTCTCGACTCTAAGTGTTCTGTCTCAATGATTACTTGACACAATCACACCACAAGCATGTGACTAGGGAAACAACTCTTTGAGCTTTTAATCATGTCTGATGTAACACCCTACCATACAGAGTCTTATGCTTAAGTCATAATTCAAAGATGGCAAGGTATTACGACCTCTAAAATAAAAGTTTAGTACATATAGTAGTATGAATGATTGATTATAACTAGGAGCCTTTGTAGAAAAAGGGGTAAACAAAAACCGCAACTCGAAAGCGTAACACTCCGATTGATAACGTAACGAATAAGGATAACCAACTCGTGATTATATATATACAAAGGAGTGTCAAAAACAGGAATATCAAGAAGATCCGGCTGCGAAGATAACCGGTCCGAGCATAACAATATATACATATGATAAAATAAGGAAAACCCCAAAGGAAACCCAAAGGGACACCAATACATAAAACCTATTCTCCTTTATCTCCCATAAGAG
>NC_029776.3:24362722-24372662 GCF_000817695.3 Arachis duranensis
TTTCACAGTGCCCGGCCACACTTACGACATAGGGTCAGCAGAGTATCAAGTCTCAACCTGGAGCACGTGGTGGCTAGCCACTGCTACTACCCAGGAAAACTCGTATCTCAGATAGTGGAAGTGCAAATCACAATTATCAATAATTCAGCATAAACATGCATGAATTCTCATCCATGGATCAACATCCATAACAGCCATCCGGCTCACGGTTAAATCCATAACCAGCCAATATTCATAGCATACACAGCTATTCCGGCTCACGGTTCAATCCAGAACCAGCCAATTCATAAACAATTACGGCCCTTCGGCCAATGGCATAACAAACACTTCCACCACCATCCTCCACATCTCACATAATCATCAATGATCCTCATTGATTATTCATTTTCCCCTTGCTTCACTCGCAAGTTACCTCATTCACTAGCCCTTTTCTAATAGCTAGGCATATCATAATGATTTAAGATATAAGTGGTGAGATCGGAGGCTTAGAAGTATGAGATTTGGAGTTTAAAACTCAAAAATCAACTTTGGGATGAAGACAGGGCCACGTGTACGCGCACTCCACGCGCACGCGCGGATGGCCTCAAAAACTTCTTCGATGCGCAAGCGTCAAGCACGCTAACGCGTGGATTAAAAATTTGCCAATCGACGCGTACGCATTAACCACGCGTACGCGTTAACCACGCGTACGCGTTAACCACGCGTACGCGTTAACCACGCGTACGCGTGGGTGTTCTCGTGCCCCAGGCACAACACTGGCACAGTTCTGGCATGACTCTCTGGAAAATGGCTGGGCATTGGGTGTAGCACCATCGGCACGCCCGTGGCTGGGCATTGGGTGCAGCACAATCGGCGCGCCCGCGCACATCACGCTCACGCGTGGATGGCATTTTCGGGAAGAACGGCGCGCACGTGCCAAGTGCGCCCACGCGCAAGGGGTCATTCTGCTAAAAATTTTCTAAGTTAAAGGCTGCAGAATTCACCAATTTAAACCCCAATCTTCCAACGGACATAACTTTCTCATTTTAAATCGTTTTTCACCCGTTCTTCGAACGGCACGGACACCCCGGATCCAATTTCATTTCTAAAAAGATTTGGTACAAAACAGAGATCCGTAGTCCAAGTTATGTCCCACCAAAGTATGCCCAAAAACCATGTTTTTCATAAAAACCACAAAGTGCCATTTTCAAAACAAGCCATTTCCAACTCTTTTCAAAATCAATCAAAACATGCCATTTTCATTCCTTTCCTTTGAAATCAATCAAAATACATCAATTTCAACATCAAGCCTCCTCAACTCACACATTGACACTTTACCACAATATACAAAATCACTATCCCATCATTTTAACCCAATTCACCCAAGTGGCTCAAACTCAAACATATTGACATATCATATACTATTCCTCATGCCAATTCTCAACAACATCAATTCCACTAAATCATCATGGTATACAATTAATATCATACTCACCATCAACATGGTTCAACCCACAATTCAACCATAACCAATCATCAATCATATATCACAACATGCATATTTCTCATACATCATACTATCAAGGCATCATTGATTATCATCACATATATGACCACATCATATATATCAACAATTCAACAACATCAACAATTCAATGCCTATCTTAGGGCCTCTAGCCTAAGTATTTCCTACCACATTACATATTAGATACGGGAAACCGAAACCATACCTTAGACGACTTTCCCAAGCTCCACCGGAGCACTTCCAAATCACTTATCCACAAGCTCTCAAGGCCTCAACACCTCCAAGAATAGATTTTTCACCACCAAATCCCTTTTTCAAGCTTTTCAAAATCACCACTCAAGCTCCAATACTCACATAAACACAACCTAAGCCATTGGTGGTTTGAAGATCAACCAAGGGAGAGAACTTGAGAGAGTGTTCTTCCTCCCTTTCTCTCTAATTTCAGCTTGTGTGTGTAACAAATGAGGAGAGAGAGTGCTGAAAACTAGGGTTTTGGTTAAGTTATGTTGGGCCAAGGGCCCACTTTGGGTCCAATTGGCCCGGTTTGGCCCGTTCGGTCCAATCTTGGTCCGAATTCTATAAAATTGGTACCAAAATTCTCGTCTCAATCTCCTCTATCACATTTAGCCATAAAAATCACATTTTGGGCTTTCTAGAATAAATTCTCATTTATGGATTAATTAGCCGTTAATTAACCGGGTTTTACATCTGACCTCCCTAGTCATTGATGCTCAGAGCCTTGAACCTTGTTTTTATTTATTAATTATTATCTATTTTAATTTTTTTTGCTGTTTCTTTTGCTTCAAGGATTAAATTTTGTTTATTTTAGAGAAGTCAAAATAATTCTCTAAATTCCTATTCCTTATACATTAACATCCCTTGATTCAGATTCAAATATGCACTGTTCATATCATGCATTCAAAAATCACAGAAAATACCACCACCTTTAAGTAAATCAGGCTTTTCTTAAAATTAACTCAATTTCTCATGCAATACATCACTTCTTTTTCTTTTCTTTTTAGATTCAAGTTCAGTGAGTGGTACATGAAACATCTTTTCAACATTAAAGCAATTAAAAAAAACTAAACTAGTCCTAGGATTCTAACTAATAAAAGATCATACAACAAACAAAGCAAAATAGCAGAAAGCCAGAACATAACATAGAAAAAAGAGGGGAGGAATAAAAATGAAAGGAACTCAACCACCTTAGTTATCCTAGCGGTCGCTTTATTCTTCAGGTTATGTTCCTCAGTGAAGATGATACGCCTCCCTTTTGTGCCAGAAAACCCATAAGCGCAGCGTCAACACCAAACTTTAAAGGTTTGCTTGTCCTCAAGCAAAGAAGAACTGAAAACAAGAATAAATAGTGAGAGGAAAGAAGAATAGAAATATAAAAGAATAAGAGAGAATTAGGATTGGGAGAAAGAGAAAGAAAAGTGAAAACGGTGCAGTGACGGCGACGCGTATGCGTGCAGCATGCGTACGCGTAGGTCGCGCATTTTTCATAATGACGCGTTAGCGTCAGGCACGCGTTCGCGTGCCCTATCATTTGTGCGAATTGCGCAAAACCATCCGCGCGCCCACATGACTTTCTGTTTGCATGGCTTGGGAACCAAATTTTCATATGACGCGGGCGCGTCATGCACGTGCTTGCGTGGGTGGCCATATGTGCAATTGACGCAGTCGCGTTGATCACGCGTCTGCATGGCGAAATTTGTGCTTTCAGCACACTTCTTGCCCCAAGCCAGCATAACTCTCTGTCCAAACACTCTTTTACGTCGATTTTGCAGGTCACGCGTACGCGTCAGTGATGCGCACGCGTGGATGGCGATAATTGCAAACGACGCACACGCGTGGGGTACGCGTACACGTGGGTTATTTGTGATAAAGGCTTGGTTCCAGCACCATTCCCGCTTAACTCTTTGTCAAATTCTATTTTTCACTTCACACATGATCGACGCGTTCGCGTCAGTAACGCTTGCGCGTCGTATGCGCTTTTTTTTAGCTTGAGGTGTTCGATTCCTGGAGTAACATAGCTGCATGATTAGAAAATTAGTAAGAACTAAAATAAAAATAAATAAGAAAACTACTACTACAAAAAATAAAAATAGCTAAGGATACGAAATTATCGGGTTGCCTCCCGACAAGCGCTTCTTTATCGTCACTAGCTTGACGGTCAGCTCCTCTAAGGAGGAGGATCATAGGGGCTCAGCTCTTCACCCCTTACTTTGAACTTCTTTCCTGTGTCTCCATAACGTAGCCCAATATGCTCCAGAGAGAGGATTCTGATTACTGTATAAACCCATGCTGGATTGCTGGTCAACACCACCTTCATTCCTGGGGAGAAACCTTCAGTGGGGATCTTTTTGTTTCTCCATCCTCTGGGTACTTTCTTCTTTTTGGGAACCTCCTCCTTGGTAGATGATGCATTCCCAACACCAAACTCAGGTTCGATGTCAGGAGGAATTTTATTGATTGTTGCCAAGGGAGGTTTAAGCTGCAGATTCTGCTGTGTATTATCAGGGGTTTTTGAAGGGTTGGATCAATAAGCTCAGCCTGCATGTTGAATGTATATCTTTGAAGACATGAAAGACCAGTTGCTCATTATGCACTCTAAGCACTAATTCACCCACTTCTACATCAATCAGAGCTCTTCTTGTGGCTAGGAATGGTCTTCCTAGAATTATAGAGGCATTCTCATCCTCCCCCGTGTCAAGAATCACAAAGTCTGCTGGGAGGAAGAACTTACCCACTTTGACCAAGATATTCTCCACTAATCCGTATGCAGGCTTCATAGATTTGTCTGCCTCTGTAATGCTATTTTTGTGGGTTGTGCCTCTTGGATTTGTAACTTCTTCATCATAGATAAGGGCATTAGATTTATGCTTACCCGAGATCACATAGGGCTTTCTCAAAGGTTGTGCTCCCAATGGTGCATGGAATTTGAAAGCTTCCTGGATCTGGCATCTTCCTTGGCAAGTTATTCTGAATGACAGCACTACATTCCTTAGTCGGGACTATTGTCTCATCTCCCTTTAAACGCTTTTTCTTTGACAACAGCTCCTTCATGAATTTGACATAGATAGGCATTTACTCCAAAACCTCAGTAAAAGGAATATTAATTTGTAACTTTCTGAAGATTTCCAAGAACTTTGAGAACTGCTTGTCCTTGGTCTCCTTTTGAAGTCTCTGGGGGTATGGCATCTTAGGCTTATACTCAGAAGCCTTTGGCAATGTAGGATGAGTGTCAAGAGAGTCTGGGAATGGATTGTCCGCACACTTTGGAGAGGCGTGCTCTACTTCTTCTTTCTTCTCTTCTGAAGTTTCTTTTTCAACTAACTTTTCATTGACCTTGGTCTCAGAGCCAGCTACTTTACCACTTCTCAATTGAATAACCTTGCAATCTTCTCCTGGGTTCACCACTATATCACCTTGAAATGTACTTGCAGACCTTTCGAGTATTTGCTTGCTCAGTTTGCCCACTAGCACCTCTAAATTTCTAATGGAGGCTCTTGTTTCCTGCATAACTTGTGCTTCCGTACTTGCCACTTCTCCACTTAACACGGTGATAACCTTGCATTCTTCTCTTGGATTTGAAATTGTGTTACCAGGAAGGCTATTAGTGGTCCTCTGATCAATTTCATTAACTCTGGTGGCTATTTGACCCATTTGAATCTCCAGGTTCTTGATGGATGCTCTGGTTTCCTGTCTAAAACTTGTCAATATTGTTTCCAAATCATTGTTCTGTTGAAAACCGCCCTGAGAATTATTGTTGAAGTTCTGAGGTCTCTGAGGTTGATCCCTCCATCCAAAATTTGGGTGATTTCTCCATCCCTGGTTGTATGTCTTAGAATATGGGTCATTGTTGGGATTTCTAGGACCACTTTCCATGTAATTCACCTGTTCAAAAGAAGGTTGAGCATAATCATAATTATCATTTTGTACAAAATTACCTGCAATGTCATAAAAGACTTCCTGTGGTGGATTTTGGGTGTTGATAGCTGAGACTTGCATGCCACCCATCTGTTGAGTAAGTAGATTTATTTGCTGAGACATCAGTTTGTTCTGAGCAAGAAGAGCATTAACAGCATCTACTTCCAACACATCTCTCTTCTGAGGGGTTTTAGAATTCACAGGAGTCCTGTTAGAGGAGTATAATATTGGTTGCTTGCAACCAATTCAATCAGTTTAATAGTCTCCTTCGGTGTCTCTTTCTTGTGCAATGAACCTCTTGCAGAATTGTCTAAGCACATATTAGACATTTCACCCAAGCCTTCATAAAAGATATCTAGTTGAGTCCATTTGGAGAACATGTCTAGAGGGCATTGCCTAATCAGTAGCTTGTATCTCTCCCAAGCTTCATACAGAGTCTCACCATCCTTCTGCCTGAAGGTCTGAACCTCCACCCTAAGCTTAGTCAGCATCTTTGGTGGGAAATATTTAGTGAGAAACTCAGTAACCACCTTGTTCCAAGTATCCAAACTCTCCTTGGGCTGGGAATCTAGCCATAGCTTTGCTCTATCCCTTAGTGCAAACGGGAAGAGCATGAGTTTGTACACATATGGGTTTACTCCATTTGTCTTCACAGTATCATAAATTTGCAGAAAACTAGAAATAAACTGATTTGGGTCTTCGTGGGGAAGACCATGATACTGGCAGTTTTGTTGCACTAGAGTGACCAGTTGAGGCTTCAACTCAAAGTTGTTCGCAGCAACGGGAGGCACCACAATGCTCTTTCCATACAGATCTGCTGTAGGAGCGGAGAAAGAATCAAGTACTCTCCTTTGTTGTTCATTCCCATTCGGGTTTGCCGCATTGGCATTCTCAGTATTAGTTGGATCCATAGTGGATTCTGCAGCCTTGTAAAGTCTTGCTTGTTGTAAACGCCGCCTGAAAGTCCTTTCAGGTTCATGATCAAAGTCTAAGAGATGTCTTTGTCTCTGTTCCTGCGCAAAAACAAACAGCAAACAAGAAAGAATGGAATCTTAACGTCAGAGTGCAGAGAATTCCCAGTGAGGTAACCTGTGTAAAGAGATAAAAATATTGAATAAAATAAATAAATAGAAAAAAATAATAAATAGGTAACACCAAACTTAGTTTCAGAAATTAAGAAAGATATTAGTGCTATTTATTTATTTAAAATAATTTTTTTCGGAAATTATTATTTTTTAAAAAAAAATTAATAAAATAAAAAAAATAAAACGCCTAATCTAAGCAATCAAACAACTGATAGTTGTTAATCACAGTCAATCCCCGGTAACGGCGCCAAAAACTTGATGCGGTATTTTTATAACCACAAAGTAACTGGCAAGTGAACCGGGTCGTACCAAGTAATACCTTACGTAAGTAAGGGTCGATCCCACGAGGATTGATGGACTAAGCAACAATAGTTAAGTGATTTGCTTAGTTAGGCAAGCAGAAAATGATTTTGAGAGATTCCAAGAGCATTAAACAGTACTTTAAAAATTTTAGAAAGCAAGCAGCAATGAGTTGGGAATAAGATATTTGAGAAAGTAGTTAAGGTTTCAGAGTTATCTAATTTCCGGATTAACTTTTATTACTAATTAATTTAATCATGCAAGATTTAATTTCATGGCAAACTATATGTGACTAGACCCTAATTCCTTAGACCTTCCTAGTCTCCTCTAAAATTCATTAATTGTCAATTCCTTGGTCAATTAATTCCAATTAGAGGGTGATGATCAATTTCTAGTTTATATGCCAAAAGAATCCTAATTATCCAAAAATAAAGGGATTATATGTCACGTATCCCGTTAAATACAATCAATTAGAAATTCAGTATAATATGTTTTCAAGTTGTTGTTCAAGTAAAGAGCTTTTCCAAGTTTTACAAGAACTCAATTAGAACATGGGTCATACTTCCGTTCCACCCATATTCATAAAATAAAGAACGAAAACAATTATTGAAATATAAATCTAAACATGAATTAAATTAAAAAGATCAAACGAATCAATCCATGAAAATAGACATAACTCCTAACCTTAACAATGAAGGATTAGTTGCTCATGGTTCAGAAAGGAAAAAATATAAGGGTTCTGGTAACAATGTGTGTTCCTGTCTAAATGTACAGATTTCCTATTTATAACTAATCCTAATAAATTTAAAATCTAATTATCTAAAAATAATATCTTTTCCTGAAAATCAGATTTGAATTTAAATTTGAATTAATTAACAAGTCTTCCACTGATGGGTGGGGACCACTTGATTTGTCCATTCTGCAGCTTCTAATCTGTGTTTTCTGAGCTGTAAACTAGGTCAAAACGCGGCCCAAAATCCACGCTAGCAATTTCTGTAAATTCTTCAGATCGTGCACGTCACGCGTACGTGTCAGTCACGTGTACGCGTCGCTGGTCTTCTTCGCAAGTCACACGGACGCGTCGGTTGATGAGCGGATATTTTATACGCTTTTTGGGAGTAATTTCATGTAGATTTTAGCATGTTTTAATTAGTTTTTAGTAGAATATTATTAGTCTTTAGGCAAAAATCATATTTCTGGACTTTACTATGAGTTTGTGTATTTTTCTATGATTTCAGGTATTTTCTATCTGAAATTGAGGGAGCTGAGCAAAAATCTGAGTTAGGCTGAAAAAGGACTGCTGATGCTGTTGGATCCTGACCCCCCTGCACTCGGAATGGAATTTTTGGAGCTATAGGAGTCCAATTGACGCGCTTTCAACTGGGATGAAAAGTAGACATCCAGGGCTTTCCAGCAACATATAATAGTTTATACTTTGCATGAAGATAGACGACATAAACTGGCGTTCAACGCCAGTTCCATGTTGCAGTCTGGCGTCCAGCGCCAGAAACAAGTTACAAGTTGGAGTTCAACGCCAGAAACAGGTTACAACTTGGCGTTGAACGCCCAAAACAGCCCAGGCACGTGAGAAGCTTAAGTCTCAGCCGCAGCACACACCAAGTGGGCCCCAGAAATGGATTTCTGCACTATCTATCATAGTTTACTCATTTTCTGTAAACCTAGGTTATTAGTTTACTATTTAAACAACTTTTAGAGACTTAATTTGTATCTCATGACATTTTTTCAGATCTGAATTTTATACACTTTGACGGCATGAGTCTCTAAACTCCATTGTTGGGGGTGAGGAGCTCTGCAGCGTCGGCCACTCTTGAGGATCCGGAAAGTCTAAACCTTGTCTGTGGTATTCCGAGTAGGATTCAAGGATTGAATGGCTGTGACGGGCTTCAAACTCGCGATTGCTGGGCGTGATGACAAACGCAAAAGGATCAATGGATCCTATTCCAACATGATCGAGAACCAACAGCTGATTAGCTGTGCTGTGACAGAGCATCTAGACCGTTTTCACTGAGAGGATAGGAAGTAGCCACTGACAATGGTGACACCCTACATACAGCTTGCCATGGATGGAACTTTACAAACAATTGAGTTGAATATTACATTGCAGAAATTCAGAGGACAAAGCATCTCCAAAACTCCAACATATCCTCCATTAATAAAGTAAAAATTACTTATTCCAAACACTTTTACTTCTTACAATTAAATCCAAATAATCTTATTGGCATCCTGACAAAGATTAATAAAATAAACATAGCTTGCTTCAAACCAATAATCTCCGTGGGATCGACCCTTACTCACGTAAGGTATTACTTGGACGACCCAGTGCACTTGCTGGTTAGTTGTACGGATTGCAAATTCGTGCACCAAGTTTTTGGCGCCGTTGCCGGGGATTATTCGAGTTTGAACAACTAAAGGTTTATTTTGTTGCTTAGATTAGGAATAATTTATTTTTGTTGTTATAGAGTCATTAAATTCTGAGTCTTTTATTCCCTTTTCAAAATTTTTCAAAAGTATATTATTTTTCTTTATCAATTTCTAATTTTCGTGAGTTTAGTGTCTTGTTCTAAGTTTGGTGTCAATTGCATGTTTTTCTTGTCTTGTTCTGTGTCTTTTCTTGTTTTTCTTGTGCTTTTTCAAAACATTAGTTTTCAAAAAAATTTATTCTTATCTATAAAAATAATACATCTTTAAAATATGTTACATTTTTAGCTCAGTTGGTTAGAGCGTTGGCTTATGTTCTTGGCAATTAGGTATCTTCTTTTTAAAATCTTTTCTTCAAAAATAATTTTTCTTGATTTAATCTTGTGCCAAACTTTAAGTTTGGTGTTTTCTTGTTGATCTTTCTTTAATTTTTGAAAATTTATCTTGGTTTTCTAAAAATTTTAAGTTTGGTGTTCTTTCTTTTGTTCTTGGTGTTCTTGTGAATCTTCAAGGTGTTCTTGAGTCTTTCTTGTGTTTTGATCTTAAAATTTTTAAGTTTGGTGTTCCTTGATGTTTTCTCTCCAAAATTTTTGAAAATAAGGAGCATTAGATCTAAAAATTTTAAGTCTTGTATCTTTTGTGTGTTTTTCTCTTTCATCATAAAATTCAAAATTCAAAA
>NC_029776.3:24372947-24375357 GCF_000817695.3 Arachis duranensis
ATGAAGAACCTACAGAGTTTCTGGCACAATTTTTACAAATTACTGACACAGTGCATGATAAGGAAGTAGATCAGGATGTCTTCAGATTACTACTATTTCCATTTGCTGTAAAAGATCAAGCTAAGAGGTGGTTAAATAACCAACCTAAGAACAGCATAAAGACATGGAAACAGCTGTCAGAAAAATTCCTGAATCACTATTTTCCTCCAAAACGGATGACACAGCTAAGGCTAAGCATCCAAGGCTTCAAACAAGGAGATAATGAATCTCTTTATGATGCCTGGGAGAGATACAGAGAGATGCTAAGAAAATGCCCCTCTGAGATGTTTTCAGAGTGGGTGCAATTAGACATCTTCTACTATAAGCTTACAGAAAAAAGCTCAGATTTCTCTAGATCACTCAGCTGGTGGATCTATACACATGAGAAAAATAATTGAAGAAGCTCAACAGCTTATTGATACAGTTGCCAGAAATTAGCATCTGTACCTAAGCAATGAATCTTCCATGAAAGAAGAAGCTAAAACAGTAACTGCTGAACTCAGTCCTGTAGATCAGGCTAACAAATTCAATCAGCAATTAGACTTCCTAACTCAGCAGCTAGCCGAATTCAAGGAAATACTACAGGAAACAAGAATGGCTAACAGGAATATGGAAGTATAGTTAAAGCAAACAGAAAAGCAACTGTCAAAACAAATAACAGAAGAATACCAAGCTGTTCAATTAAGAAGTGGAAAAACATTAAATACCTCACTTCAAAGCAGCAGGAAGCCAAGAAATGAACAAATGGCTACTCAAAATCCCTCTGAGGACAATCAGAGCCCAGAGAGGAATAAGGTTGGCGCTGAACACTCAGACCATGCTCATTCCTGGCGTTCAACGCCAGAAACAAGCATGAATCCGGTGTTGAACGCCCAAGGGGAGCACAGTTCTGGCGTTCAGATGCCAGTAACAGATAAGGAGTTGGCGTCTAACGCCACTCCAGCTTCCACCCCTGGCATTCAAACGCCAGTGGGGGATCAGTCACATACAAGTGCTGATAATAACCCTTCTAAAAAGGCTTCCCAACCCACTTCTACAGGTAATAAACCTGCAGCAACTAAGGTTGAGGAATACAAGGCCAAAATGCCTTATCCTCAAAAACTCCGCCAAGCGGAACAGGATAAGCAATTTGCCCACTTTGCAGACTATCTCAGGACTCTTGAAATAAAGATTCCGTTTGCAGAAGCACTTGAGCAAATACCCTCTTATGCCAAGTTCATGAAAGAGATCTTAAGTCATAAGAAGGATTGGATGGAAACTGAAAAAGTTTACCTCACTGAAGAATGCAGTGCAGTTATCCTAAAAAGCTTACCTGAGAAGCTTAAGGATCCCGGAAGCTTTATGATACCATGCACATTAGAGGGTACTTGTACCAAGCAGGCTCTATATGATCTTGGGGCAAGTATCAACTTAATACCTGCATCTATTATCACAAAGCTTGGTTTGACTGAAGAAGTCAAACCAACCCGGATATGTCTTCAACTTGCTGATGGCTCCATTAAATACCCATCAGACGTGATTGAAGACATGATTGTCAAGGTTAGGTCATTTGCCTTTCCTACTGACTTTGTGGTGCTGGAAATGGAGGAACACAAGAGTGCAACTCTCATTCTAGGAAGACCTTTCCTAGCAACTGGCCGAACCCTCATTGACGTCCAAAAAGGGGAAGTAACCCTGAGAGTCAATGAGGAGGAGTTCAAGTTGAATGTTGTCAAAGCCATGCAACATCCAGACACCCCAAATGATTGTATGAGTGTTGATATCATTGACTCTCTGGTAAGAGAGGTCAATATGGCTGAGAGTCTCGAATCAGAGCTAGAGGACATCTTTAAAGATGTGTAGCCTGATTTGGAGGAATCAGAGAGAATAATAGAACCTCTGAAAATTTCTCAGGAAGAGGAGAGCTCTTGGGTGGTCCATCAGTGATCTTAAGGGCATTAGCCCAGCAAGATGTATGCACAAGATCCTATTGGAGGGTGACGCCAAGCCAGTGGTCCAACCACAAAGGCGGCTGAATCCAGCCATGAAGGAAGTGGTGCAAAAGGAGGTCACTAAATTACTAGAGGCTGGGATTATTTATCCTATTTCTGACAGCCCTCTGGGTAAGCCATGTCCAAGTCGTCCCTAAGAAGGGAGGCATGACAGTGGTTCATAATAAAAAAAATGAACTGGTTCCTACAAGAACAGTTACAGGGTGGCGTATGTGTATTGATTATAGAAGGCTCAATACAGCCACCAGAAAGGATCATTTTCCTTTACCATTCATAGACCAGATGCTAGAAAGACTAGCAGGTCATGAATACTACTGCTTCCTGGATGGATATTCAGGTTATAATCAAATTGCAGTAGATCCCCAGGATCAAGAGAAAAC
>NC_029776.3:24376926-24378273 GCF_000817695.3 Arachis duranensis
AGCTAAATTGGTCACAGCACCAATCATCTCTGCACCAAACTGGACATTGCCATTTGAACTAATGTGTGATGCCAGTGACCATGCCATTGGTGCAGTGTTGGGATAGAGGCATGACAAGCTTCTTCACGTTATTTACTATGCCAGTCGTGTTTTAAATGACGCACAGAAGAATTACACAACTACAAAAAAAGAGCTGCTTGTAGTGGTTTACGCCATTGACAAATTCAGATCCTATTTAGTAGGATCAAAAGTGATTGTGTACACTGATCATGCTGCTCTTAAATATCTACTCACAAAGCAGGATTCAAAACCCAGACTTATAAGATGGGTGTTGCTTCTGCAAGAGTTTGACATAGATATAAGAGACAGAAAAGGGACAGAGAATCAGGTAGTAGACCACCTGTCCCGAATAGAACCAGTAGAAGGGGCGTCCATCCCTCTTATTGAGATCTCTGAAAACTTTCCGGACGAGCAACTCTTTGCCATCCAGGAAGTGCCATGGTTTGCAGACATTGCAAACTACAAGGCAGTGAGATTCATACCCAAAGAATACAGTAGGCAGCAATCAAAGAAGCTGATCACAGATGCAAAGTATTATCTTTGGGATGAGTCGTATCTCTTTAAGAGATGTGCAGATGGAGTAATCCGTAGATGTGTGCCTAAAGAAGAAGCGCAGAAGATTGTATGGCATTGCCATGGATCCCAGTATGGAGGACATTTTGGAAGTGAGCGAACAGCCACAAGAGTCCTCCAATGTGGCTTCTACTTGCCTACTCTCTATAAAGATTCCCGAGTATTTGTACTTAATTGTGACAGTTGCCAAAGATCTGGTAATCTGCCTCACAGTTATGCCATACCTCAACAAGGGATCTTGGAGATTGAGTTGTTTGATGTATGGGGTATTGACTTCATGGGATCTTTCCCACCATCATACTCAAACACTTATATTCTGGTGGCAGTGGATTATGTATCCAAATGGGTGGAAGCTATTGCAACACCTACTAATGACACTAAAACGGGTGGAGGCTATTGCAACACCCACTAATGACACTAAAACAGTGTTAAAATTCCTCCAGAAACACATCTTCAGCAGATTTGGTACCCCTAGAGTATTAATCAGTGATGGGGGCACTCATTTCTACAATAAACAGCTTTACTCTGCTTTGGTTTGTTATGGAGTTAGCCACAGGGTAGCCACTCCATATCATCCACAAACAAATGGGCAAGCTGAAGTCTCTAACAGAGAACTTAAAAGAATCCTGGAACAGACTGTAATTAACCGTAGAAAGGATTGGGCAAGAAGCTTGGATGATGCTCTGTGGGCATACAGAACAGCATTTAAGACCC
>NC_029776.3:24378523-24381028 GCF_000817695.3 Arachis duranensis
AATTTACAAAGAGAAAGCAAAAAGATGGCATGATAAGAAATTGTCATCCAGAGTCTTTGAACCGGGGCAGAAAGTTCTGCTATTTAATTCTAGGCTCAAATTATTCCCCGGGAAATTAAAATCCAGGTGGAGAGGTCCATATGTAATTACAAGTGTATCACCATATGGATACGTAGAGCTTCAGGATAATGACTCTAACAAAAAGTTCATTGTTAATTGACAGAGAGTTAAACATTATCTTGAAAGCAATTTTGAGCAAGAATGCTCAAAACTGAGACTTAATTAAAGCTCAGTAATAGTCCAGCTAATGACATTAAAGAAGTGCTTGCTGGGAGGCAACCCAGCCATTCACAAAATTTAATTTTATTTGTTTTTGTTAATTAATTGATTTTTACAGGTATATATCAAAGTATCTTCAAGGTAAAAAAAGCAATTGATTGAATTCACAGAGTTACAGGGGAATTTGGAAGCTCACTGGCGTGAAAAAGCCAGTAAAAAAATGTTTTGGGCATTGAACGCCCAAAAGAAGCATCCACTGGGCGTTCAACGCCAGTAAGGATAGCCATCTGGGCGTTGAACGCCAGAAAGGAGCATCTTTTGGGCGTTGAACGCCAGAAAGAAGCTCCTTCTGGGCGTTTAACGCCAGAATTACAGCATCCTGGGCGTTTAGAAAAATGCCCAGTGACAAAAGACTGCCTGGCGTTCAACGCCAGAAAGAAGCAACAGCTGGGCGTTGAACGCCCAGGAGAACCAACAATTGGGCGTTGAATGCTCAAAACATGCAGCGTTTGGGTGTTTAACGCCAGGATGGTGTGGAGGAGGTAAAATTCGTTTTTCTTTACAAATTTTCTAAATTTTTATGTTTCAATTCATGATTTCTTGCATAAACATGTTTCAAAATGTCATCCTTTAATTTCAAAAAAATTTTAATCCTAATTTCTAAAAACCCTAATTTCTAAAATCCCTTTTTCAAAAATAATATAGCTTCATACATAAACATAAACCTTTTTCCAATCCAATCCAACTCTTTTTCCAATTTTTTTTAAAAACTTAATTATCTTTTAAAATCTTTTTCAAATTAAAGATTTATTTTTAAATATCATCTTTTTAAATTATATTCTTTTCTTATCATAGTTATCTTTTATAAATCATATCTTTTATCTTATATCTTTTTCTTATTTTCGAAAACCCACCCACCTCCCTTTATATCCACTTTCGGCGCCCCTCTCATTATCCACCATTCCTAAAGAACATTCAGACCATTACTACAAAATAATGAGTCTAAGATTAGTGATCCCGGAAGTCAAGTTTGATCTGAAAGAAGATGAATATCCGGAGATCCAAGAACAAATTCGAAACAGGAACTGGGAAATCCTAGCTAATCCTGAAATGAAAGTGGGGAGGAATATGGTTCAGGAGTTCTATACAAATCTATGGCAGACAGACAGGCAAAGAATAATTGGAGCTACCCTCTATGATCATCGAACCTTAGTCAGAGGAAAGATTGTTCACACCCATCCTGACAAAATCAGGGAGATCTTTAAGCTTCCTCAACTGAAGGATGACCCAGACTCCTTTAATAGGAGAATGATGAGGGTAAACAAAGGCTTGGACAAGATTCTAGAGGATATATGCATCCCTGAAGGCAAGTGGACCACCAGCACCACTGGCATCCCAAATCAACTCAAAAGAGAAGATCTCAAACCAGCTACCAGAGGCTGGCTGGATTTCATTGGGCATTCTATATTGCCCACCAGCAACCGTTCTGAAGTTACTGTTAAAAGAGCAGTGATGATTCACTGCATCATGTTGGGAAAAGAAGTAGAAGTCTATCAATGAGTTCTAATTTTAGCTTTAACTCTGTGATAGTGTTATTATAGAAATTTACCTTAGAAGTTATACAGTAGTAGTAGTAGTAGTAATTAGCATATCTATTCTGGTTTTATTTCCAATTATGTTATAAATTATTTTTTTCATCATCATCAGACATGAATAAAATAGTAGATTTTTAGAATAAAGAAGTAATTTATATTTTTCGAGTTCTTAATAATAAAAATTATAATTAATTATATGTGGTGGCAATACTTTTTGTTCTCTGAATGAATGCTTTTAACAGTGCATATTTTATCCTGAATTTTACGAATGTTGGCTCCTGAAAGAATGACGAACACGAAAAATATTATTGATGATCTGAAAAGTCATGAATTTGATTCTTGAAGCAAGAAAAAGCAGTGAAAAAAAAACTTGTACAAGAAATCATTAGATCAAGAAAAAGAAAAAGCCAATAGCCCTTAAAACCAAAAGGCAAGGGTGAAAAGGATCCAAGGCTTTGAGCATCAGTGGATAGGAGGGCCCAAGGAAGTAATTACAGGCCTAAGCGGCTAAATCAAGCTGTCCCTAACCATGTGCTTGTGGCATGCAGGTCCAAATGAAAAGCTTGAGACTGAGTGGTTAAAGTCGTGATCCAAAGCAAAAAGAGTGTGCTTAAGAGCTCTGGACACCTCA
>NC_029776.3:24381232-24435911 GCF_000817695.3 Arachis duranensis
AAAGTGCTTAGGGCCATGGCCAAGACTCATAAAGTAACTGTGTTCAAGAATCAACATACTACACTAGGAGAATCAATAATACTATCTGAATTCTGAGTTCCTATGGATGCCAATCATTCTGAATTTCAAAGGATAAAGGGAGATGCCAAAACTGTTCAGAAACAAAAAGCTACTAGCCCCGCTCATCTTAATTAGAATCTGAGCTTCACTAAAACTCGGAGATTTTATTACTCCTTAAATTCTTTTTATCCTATTTTGATCATCTAGTTGCTTGGTGACAAGCAACAGTTTAAGTTTGGTGTTGTGATGAGCGGATATTTTATACGCTTTTTAGGGGTAATTTCATGTAGATTTTAGCATGTTTTAATTAGTTTTTAGTAGAATATTATTAGTCTTTAGGCAAAAATCATATTTCTGGACTTTACTATGAGTTTGTGTGTTTTTCTGTGATTTCAGGTATTTTCTATCTGAAATTGAGGGAGCTGAGCAAAAATCTGAGTTAGGCTGAAAAAGGACTGCTGATGCTGTTGGATCCTGACCCCCCTGCACTCGGAATGGAGTTTTTGGAGCTACAGGAGTCCAATTGACGTGCTCTCAATTGGGTTGGAAAGTAGACATCCAGGGATTTCCAGCAATAAATAGTTCATACTTTGCGCGAAGATAGACGACGTAAACTGGCGTTCAACGCCAGTTCCATGTTGCAGTCTGGTGTCCAGCGCCAGAAACAAGTTATAAGTTGGAGTTCAACGCCAGAAACAGGTTACAACCTGGCGTTGAACGCCCAAAACAGCCCAGGCACGTGAGAAGCTTAAGTTTCAGCCCCAGCACACACCAAGTGGGCCTCAGAAATAGATTTCTGCACTATCTATCATAGTTTACTCATTTTCTGTAAACCTAGGTTATTAGTTTACTATTTAAACAACTTTTAGAGACTTAATTTGTATCTCATGACATTTTTTCAGATCTGAATTTTATACACTTTGACGGCATGAGTCTCTAAACTCCATTGTTGGGGGTGAGGAGCTCTGCAGCGTCTCAATGAATTAATGCAATTGTTTCTATTTCTCCATTCAAACGTGTGTGTGTTCCTATCTAAGATGTTCATTCGCGCTTAATTGTGAAGGAGGTGATGATCCGTGACACTCATCACCTCCTTCCTCAATCCATGAACGTGTGCCTGACAAACACCTCCATTCTACATCAGATTGAATGAGCATCTCTTAGCTTCCTTAATCAGAATCTTCGTGGTATACGCTAGAACTAATAGCGGCCACTCTTGAGGATCCAGAAAGTCTAAACCTTGTTTGTGGTATTCCGAGTAGGATTCAAGGATTGAATGGCTGTGACGCACTTCAAACTCGCGATTGCTGGGCGTGATGACAAACGCAAAAGGATCAGTGGATTCTATTCCAACATGATCGAGAACCAACAGCTGATTAGTCGTGCTGTGACAGAGCATCTGGACCGTTTTCACTGAGAGGATGGGAAGTAGCCACTGACAATGGAGACACCCTACATACAGCTTGCCATGGATGAAACTTTACAAACAATTGAGTTGAATATTACATTGCAGAAATTCAGAGGACAAAGCATCTCCAAAACTCCAACATATCCTCCATTAATAAAGTAACAATTACTTATTCCAAACACTTTTACTTCTTACAATTAAATCCAAATAATCTTATTGGCATCCTGACTAAGATTAAAAAAATAAACATAGCTTGCTTCAAACCAATAATCTCCGTGGGATCGACCCTTACTCACGTAAGGTATTACTTGGACGACCCAGTGCACTTGCTGCTTAGTTGTACGGATTGCAAATTCGTGCACCATTGGCCACGCAGATGCATCGCTGAGCAAATCTTCAAATCACGCGTACGCGTCAGTCACGCGTACGCGTCGCCATTGATACTTTCAGATCATGCGCACGCGTCAGGCACGCGTGCGCGTCGCTCCTCACAGCCATCTCCTTTGATTCTTGTGCTACAGAAACTCCATCAAATCTAGCCGAATGCTTCCTAGAATAAACAGTATTGCACAAAAACTCAAAATAGCATCCATAGTGGCTAAAATATAATTAATTCTTAATTAAACTCAGCAAATTAGATGCAAATTCACTACGAAGAGATAGACAAGATGCTCACGCTTCACTCCCCTAGGGAACACTCATTTGAATTAAATTATCATCACATGTCTCCCTCCTCTACATGCCTTGGTCACCTTTGTCCATGCATCAATCAATCCAATACCATATTTGTTCACAACACAAACTCCACCACCGTCACCATCCAATCTTACTCGCACACCTTTGGATCTCAATTTTTACAGTCCATCACTCATCTAAATCCCCGTTTTTTTCCTATAAATACACGTCCTTCCCCATCCTCATCACTCATCACCACTTCTTCTTATCTTACACACTACCGTAGACTTTTTTCTTCCTTCTTTATTTCGCATCCTACCCTCACATACCCAAAGCCATCCATTCCCTTTATCTTTCTTCACCTCTGTTCTTTTCCTTTTTCGCTTGGGGACAAGCAAAATTTTTATGTTTGGTGTTATTTTTTAATGAGAAAGCTCTACAAAAAAATAATGGCACCCAAATCACAAGCTTATTCCTCAAAGAAGAGGAAAAGAAAGGAGCCTATTGCACTTTCATATAATGCAAATAGGTTCATCTCTAAAGCGCATAAAGACCAATACTACAACTTGTTCAGTAAGAAAAAAGCCATTCCAGAGGTGGCATTTGATCTAAAACTGGGTGAATATCCAAAAATTCAAGAAGAAATCGCAAAAATGAGATGGCAGATTCTCTGTAACCCACCTTCAAAAGTGGGACAACTAATGGTGTAAGAATTCTATACCAATGCTTGGCTCACGGATGAGAAAACTCATGACTTGAAGAATGTGAGTCACAAGAGCTGTTTGAGAGGGAAGGAAATTGATTTCAATCTGAAAAGCATTCGGAGGATTCTTCGCTTTTGAGCCCCAACCTCTTCTTCATCGATAGTGACTTATAGGGATAGTTGAGAAATGACTCGAGATATGATGATGTGGTCTGAGACATTTGCCTACCGAGTGTTCAATAGACCATGGGTGCGAATGGCAATACCACTCTAGTTAAGAAGATGTGACTTCAAACCACTGGCAAGAAGATGGTTGGAATTCATCTAATGTTTGATTATGCCCACGAGCAACCGTTCCGAGCTCATAGTATCTAAGGCCATATTGATCCACTTCATCATGCTTGGTGAAGAAGTAAGAGTGGATAAGATCGTTTTCCGAGAATTGTGTCACATCTCCTTAAATCCGTGATCAACATCACAGCAAGCCGCATCCATCGTCTTTGTGAGGACGCAGGAACATTCATTGAAAATGACACTCTCATTCAAATAGAGAGACTAATCTCGAAGAAGACCATGGAGAGGGTAAGGATAGCGCCACCTAGAGGGGCACAAGCAAAAGAAGTCCCATAACCTCCTTTACCTTAGCCTCAAACTCCTTACTCACTAGCAGAATCAAGCCAACAACCTTCTGCTCCTCAACCTCGAGAATTTGGTTGGTAACAATTTCATTCGACTATTCAGGAACTCACAACACAACAAGCAGCCCATCATAGGGAATTCCAAGAAAATAGAGCACTACAAGAATCTCAGCATCTAGAGAAAATTGAATATAAATAAATATGCATGCCAAGATGAATTATTGTGCCTGGGCAGCCCATGAGACACATCCAACAATAGCTCCATTTGCAAATATGGCCTAAGACATCACCGAGCAACTTACTAACATACAAGCACGACATGATGATGCAGTGAGAAGGGAGCAAAATATCTGAGGATTCTGGAGTTCAAGGAACACACAACAAGCTACTAATGAGGAAGCTAATAATGGTGAAGAGGAAGATGAAGATGAAGAGGATGATGACGAGGACAACAATGAAAATTAAGGTGATCATATTTCTTTTATGCTTTGTTTACCTTTTATTATTTTTCTATCTTACCTTTTCTTTTGCATTATGTCTGTTTTCTTAAATTACTTTGTTTTCCCTTGAGCTTGCTACTTATATTGTCCTTTGAGCACTCCAAAAAATCATAAAAAAAGAGTTGAGTGAATGGAGCAAAAATTGAATCAATAAAGAGTCCTATTATCAAAGTGGTGGTCCATGACTTGTGAGATTATATTCCATGGAATGTCATAACATGTGAATGGTCTTGAATGAATGGGAATAATGATTTGTCATAAACAAAGGTTTAAAAGAGTATTATGAGATCTCTGAACCTTTAAAGATCCTTGAATTGAATTGAAAAAGAAAAAGAGATAGCAAGAAAGAATGAAACTTGAAAAGATCAAAAGAGATTCAAGGATGAATAAAAGCTCTGAGCATCAATCGTTAAAAGCCCAATTATGTGTCTGTGGTGTTCATTGTTCCAAAGAAAGGTTTGGGTGACTACATCCGAGTGGTGCTTTATCACCCAATAACTTGGGCCAATTGGCTTGGAATTATCGATCGAAAATCCACAATCAAGAGTTGCCTAGCAACAAAATATTTAGAAGTCCAAAAAGGCTCTAGGTATCGATGTTTGGGATCAGTTTTCTAGCTATATGCTTGTGGTACAACCGTGTCAAGGAGAGGCTTAGGTAATTACATCCGTGGGGTGCTTTATCACCTGGTAACTTGGGCCAACCACCCCGGAATTATCGTTTGAAAGCCTACTAACAAAAGTTTCCTTGAGATGAAGCGCTTAGAGTTAATAGTTGAAAAATCTCTCTCGGTTATAAGTGTGAAGTAAGTGATTCAAAGATCAATCAAAATCCAAAAGAAGGATCTCATAATACCATCCAAACATGAGCTTTTAAGAATTCTTCACTCTCAAAATTGCATGATTCATTTATAAAGAGAAGTCCGTCTATGATCACAAGGCTATTAAACCCCATTAATTAACATGGACATGAACTTTCAAGAAGATACAATTCTTCTTCATTAACTCCAATCCTTTTCTTTTCTTTTTGCTTGAAGACAAGCAAAGTCTCAAGTTTGGTGTTGTGATGCATCCACATCTTTAGTTGTTTTTCCTTAGAATTTCATTCAATAAGTTAGTGATTCTTCTTTAATAATCAATTGTTTCAGGATTTAGTGAATACTACTTTGAGTTGCTTTGAATTCTTTAACTGTAGGAGATTATGAAAGAAATTTAGCAAGGACAAGGGTGAAGAAAAGCAAGTCAGAGAACTCCTAGACAACACATAAGCACCTACGTCTAACGCAACACAGCCAAACAGAGAGCTCCTAGACAACACATAAGCACCTACGTCTAATGCAATGTGAGGCTGAGTTGAGAGAGCCCCTAGATGTCCAAGCATGCACCTGCATTCAACGCGCCATCACCATGCGTCCAATGCATCTTCCAAGCCTAGCCTTGCATTCAACGTACCATCCCATGCATTCAACGAAGCCAACCATGCATCCAATGCAACCTCCATAAGCTCCTCCAGTAGCTGTCCACACGAGTTGCCTTCAACGCAGCCCACCATGTGTCTAACGCAACATGAACAAAGGCTTTAAGGATCCCAAATTTGGGCCCTGCATTCAACGCACCATTCCATGCGTCTAATGCACCTCATGGACCAGCTCTCAGGGCCTCTCAATCCTTTACTAATCTCTCCAAACTTCAAACACTTACCTTGATGATCCAAGATTAAGCACAAGCCCATGATATCAAGCTTTGATTGCCAATTATGAAAAAGATCACCGATAGCTTAACTTGGGAGGGAAAAATATATGAGAAGACTTGATTATATTAGATTTGATTCTATTTTCTTAATTGAGTTTTGAATTTTGAATTCTAGGTTTAGGGGTTAGCATTTAAAAGGAGTGAGAGACACACGTGCACTGACTCCCGGCAATGGTGTCAATTCATTGTTTTTGTTTTTCAAGCATATCTTGAGTCACTAATCTCCTCTATTAATGTTAGGAGCTCTGTTGATTCTAATGGACTAATGTTATTGCATTTCTACTTTTGATTAATGCATTGATATTTTTTTAAGAAGCAAGTTTTAGTTCTTCATCACAAGGATTTGAATGTATTGAAAAATAATTATAATCTGAATTGAATTCTATTATCACCTTGGAAAAGTTGGTTATTGGAACTGAGTTTGAAAACTTCTTCTCATAATTCTTAAAGTTTTAAAACTGGTTTTGATGAGTGACATAAAATCAACTAGGTTTAGTTCTTAAGAATTGTGTGATTTTGAATCAGTAAACATGCCTCATCTATTATCATAAGTAATTGATCAAGGAATTAACTATTTATTAGGTTAAGAGAAATTAAACTACCAAGGGATTAATGTTTGATTAATTATGGTTTGTCATGGATACATCTTTGCAAGATCAAAGTAGATAGTGAAAAGCATTTTTCCTGAAGTCTAAATAACTCCAAAGCCTTAACATTGTTATTCATATTACTTTCTCAATCATTTACAAGTTGTTTTTGTTTAATTCACCATTTTTGATACCAAATACCTTTCAAACTAAAGTGTCAATTTGTCTTATTAGAGTAGTCAATTAATCATTGTTGCTTAATCCATTAATCCTCGTGGGAACCATAACCCACTCATTGTGGTATTACTTGATACGATTCGGTGCACTTGCTGAGTTTTGGAAACTATCCATCAACTGGAAAAGCTTACTGTCCAGAAGAGCCACCAAAGATAGCATCGGCTCTGCCTTTCGAAGAATAGCATCTGAGCGAAAGAGAGCACGATATACGGACTTTTCCTGACCGGCGACTTCACAAGCATGGAAGAAGTCATCAGTGCCCGACAAGAGGTGCTGATCAATGAAAGCCGGTACATCAAAACTCTGATCCATCACGAAAGGCACAGGCACCTCCTCTTCCATGTTCTCCCTGCTACTCCCCTCAATCATCCTTTTCCGCTTCTTAGCATATTCAGGAACAGGAACCTCTATGACCTCAACGTCGACCTCGGCATCAGTTGCCTTGGTTGCAATCACCTCCTGAGAAACAGTCCGCAAATCTAGCTAAGAAATGGACTGAGGGGTCCACGGAGAGGCCCCATCACCCTCGCTCCCAATAACTCGGTTCAAGGCGTTCTTCAACCTCGCAAGAGTAGTCTACGCACCAGCCATCTCAACTGAAAGAAATAAGAAATCACATCAAATTTCGAACTCGGATGCTAGAAATCACAAAAGTAAAAGCAAAAATAGAAGAAGTATAGAGACCCACCGACACGCCACCGGATCACCCATAACATCCCTGGGGTTTAATGGCCTATTCCCAAAAATTGCCAACAGAACATCGGCAATATCCTTATTCTCAAAGGACAACCCCTTGTAGGTGATCCTCACCAAGTAAGACGAACCTGTGCCAAAATTCTAATAAGTGGCGATGCAACGTTCCCCATCAAAGGCCAACCAGAAAGGATGATACCCCTGGGGAAGTCGGACTTTAAAATATTCCTCCTTAAAGCCATGAAAGGAATCCTCGAACAACCTAAAGATCCGCCAATTCAGCTCTACTCGAAATGATACATAGCCTTTCTTGTGCTTCCCCTCCTTAGTCGGGAGGGTACACAAGAAAAAATACAGAAAGACCTCCACATAAGCAGGTAGCTCAAAACATTCATAGAATACTTTGAAAGTGCGGATGACCACCCAACTATTTGGATGCAGTTGAGACGGCACCACCGAACACCGATTCAGTAGGGCTTGGACAAACGCAGAAAAGGAAAGCCGCACCCCAACCTCGTGAACATAGGCTCATAAACCCACATCCAATCGGCAACTTGTGGAGAATCAGGGCTTATGTCACAAATCCTCTCATCCGTCCCGGGAAGCAAAAGCTTATACTGATGCTCCGTCTTGCCACCTTCACACACCGCGCCCTCATCGCCCAACATCTGGAGGTCCTCCTCCATAAGCCGGGAAGGCATTCCCCACACGACGGAGGTCACCCAATAATAATCGTTAGAAATGCCTCTGGCCAGGGCAACGGGAACCTTAGCGCCCTCAATTTTCTGCCAGACTATACCTATAAACCAAAGGGGGCACCACCGTCAGCCCACTTCTAGAAGAGGATGCCATACAAATTTTATGCTAAAAGCGCCTAAAAACATCTAAAAAATAGTGGCACCTCCTCCCTATTTTTCCACCACCACCGCAATCATAAAACTATGCCAAAATAGTGGCACCCCCTATTTTCCTATTACCCCTACACCAGAATCACCCCCAAAAAGACAAATGCAGAAGCAAATGAACCAAAGGAAAAATACAGAAATAACATCCACGAAAAAGTAACAAAACTAAACAAAGAGCACCAACCTGATTCTCAGATAGTTGTCAACAAAGGTAGAAAAGTAGTGCATGTAGGAAAATACAGCACTATGAGCCCCACAAAAAATTTAATGATGAGCGGATAATTTATACGCTTTTTGGCATTGTTTTTACATAGTTTTTAGTAGGATCTAGCTACTTTTTAGTATATTTTTATTAGTTTTTAAGAAAAATTCACATTTCTGGACTTTACTATGAGTTTGTGTATTTTTCTGTGATTTCAGGTATTTTCTGGCTGAAATCGAGGGACCTGAGCAAAAATCTGATTTAGAGGCTGAAAAAGGACAGCAGATGCTGTTGGATTCTGACCTCCCTTTACTCGAAATAGATTTTCTGGAGCTATAGAAGCCCAAATAGTGCGCTCTCAATTGCATTGGAAAGTAGACATCCTGGGCTTTCCAGCAATATATAATAGTTTATCCTTTGCTCGAGTTTTGACAATGCAAATTGGCGTTCAAACACCAACTTCCTGCCCTATTCTGGTGTTAAACGCAAGAAACAAGATAGAAGCTGCAGTTAAACGCCCAAACTGGCATAAAAACTGGTGTTTAACTCCAAGAAAAGTCTTTACACATGAAAGCTTCAATTCTCAGCCCAAGCACCCGGGAGTGGATTTCTGCACCATCTACCTTAGTTACTCATTTTCTATAAATCCTAGCTACTAGTTTTAGTATAAATATTACTTTTTCTCATTGTATTAGACATCTTGGTTATTCTGGTCAGCTCTCTGGGGCCAAAACCAATGAACACCATTATCACTTATGTATTTTCAATGGTGGAGTTTCTACACCTCATAGATTAAGGTGTGGAGCTCTGCTGTTCCTCATGACTTAATGCAATTACTACTGTTTTCTATTCAATTAAAGCTTATTCTTATTCTAAGATATTCACTTGCACTTCAACCTGAGGAATGTGATGATCCGTGACACTCATCACCATTCTCACTCATGAACGCGTGCGTGACAACCACTTCCGTTCTATTTGCAATCGCTTGAGTGTCTATCTCTTGGGTCTCTAATCAATGATTCACATCGACTCCCCTCTGACAATGGGGCATCTGAATCTGAGATTAGAATCTTCGTGGTATAGGCTAGAAACATTTGGCAGCATTCTTGAGATCCAGAAAGTCTAAACCTTGTCTGTGGTATTCCGAGTAGGATCTGGGAAGGGATGACTGTGACGAGCTTCAAACTCGCGATTGTGGGGCGTAGTGACAGACACAAAAGGATCATTGGATCTTATTTCGACACGATCAAGAACCAACAGCTGATTAGCCATGCGGTAGCTGTGCTTGGTATTATTCATCCGAGACGAGAAATCCGACAGTTGATTAGCTGTACAGAAACCGTAGAGGACCATTTTCACTGAGAGGATGGGAGGTAGCCATTGACAACGGTGATCCCTAACATACAGCTTGCCATGGAAAGGAGTATGAATGATTGAATGAAGACAGTAGGAAAGCAGAGATTCAGAAGGAATAACGCATCTCCATACGCTTATCTGAAATTCTCACCAATGAATTACATAAGTATCTCTATCTTTATTTTATGTTTATTTATCTTTTAATTATCAAAACTCCATAACCATTTGAATCCGCCTGACTGACATTTACAAGATGACCATAGCTTGCTTCAAGCCGACAATCTCCGTGGGATCGACCCTTACTCACGTAAGGTATTACTTGGACGACCCAGTGCACTTGCTGGTTAGTTGTGCGAAGTTGTGAAAAGAGAGTTGAGATTACAATTCTGCGTACCAAGTTATTGGCGCCATTGAGATCACAATTTCGTGCACCAAGTTTTTGGCGCCGTTGCCAGGGATTGTTCGAGTTTGGACAACTGACGGTTCATCTTGTTGCTCAGATTAGGTAATTTTCTTCTTATTTCAACCTTTATTTTGTTTTCAAAAAGTTTTCAAACATCTTTCGAAATTTTTCTTCTTTTTCGTTTTTCAAAAAAAAATTCGAAAAAAATTACAAAAAAATCAATAAAATCATAAAAACAAAAATAATTTTGTGTTTCTTGTTTAAGTCTAGAGTCAATTTTTAAGTTTGGTGTCAATTGCATCTTTTTAATTTTCTAAAAATTTTCGAAAATTCATGCATTGCATTCTTCATGATCTTCAAGTTGTTCTTAATGAGTCTCCTTGTTTGATCTTCATATTTTCTTGTTTTTTGTCTTTTGTTATTTTTCATATGCATTTTTGAATTCATAGTGTCTAAACATGAAAAATCTCTAAGTTTGGTGTCTTGCATGTTTTTCTTTTCTTGAAAATTTTTCAAAAATAAGTTCTTGATGTTCATCATGATCTTCAAAGTGTTCTTGGTGTTCATCTTGACATTCATAGTGTTCTTGCATGCATCATTTGTTTTAATCCAAAATTTTTATGTGTTGAGTCATTTTGTGGTTTTTCTCTTTCCTCATTAAATTCAAAAAATAAAAAAATTCTTTTCTTATTTTACTCATAAATTTCGAAATTTTTGGGTTGACTTAGTCAAAAAATTTTAAAATAAGTTGTTTCTTGTTAGTCAAGTCAAGATTTCAATTTCAAAAATGCTATCTTTTCAAAAAATTTTCAAAAATCAAACATTTTTCATCTTTTCTTTCATGTTTTTCGAAAATTTTAAAAATTGTTTTTTCAAAATCTTTTTCTTAATTTCATCTCAAATTTTCAAAAACTTTACTAACAATTAATATTATTGATTCAAAAATTTCAAGTTTGCTACTTTCTTGTTAAGAAAGGTTCAACCTTTAAATTCTAGAATCATATCTTTTAGTTTCTTGTTAGTCAAGTTATTAACTTTAATTTTCAAAATCAAATCTTTCTAAATTTCTTTTTCAAATCTTTTTCAAAATAAATTTCAATCATATCTTTTTAATCATATCTTTTCAATCATATCCTTTCAAACATATCTTTTTCAAATCATATATTTTTCAAAATCAATTTCAAAATCTTTTCTCACCTCTTATCTTTCCAAAATTGATTTTCAAATCTTTTTCAACTAACTACTTAACTTTTTGTTTGATTTTAAAATTCTTATCTTTTTCAAAACTACCTAACTACTTTTCTCTCTCTAATTTTCGAAAATCATTAACTTCTTTTTCAAAATTCTTTTTAATTAACTAATAGTTTTAAATTTTAATTTTATTTCTTCTCTTAATTTTCGAATTCTAACAAAATTTTAAAATAAAAACAAAAATATTTTCCTTTTCCTTTTAATCATTTTCAAAAACTCTCTCTCATCTTCTTCAATTTATTTATTTAATCACTAACACTCTTCTCTTCTTCTACTCACATAAAGGAATCTCTATACTGTGACATAGAGGATTTCTCTTCCTTTTCTGTCCTCTTCTTTTTCATATGAGTAGGAGCAAGGACAATGACATTCTTGTTGAAGCAGATCCTAAACCTGAAAGGACTTTGAAGAAGAAACTAAGAGAAGCTAAAGCACAAAATTCAGAGAAAACTATAAATTCTAACTTCCATGGAAGAAGTATCTCAATCCCTGCCATTAGTGCAAACAATTTTGAGCTAAAGCCTCAATTAGTTTCTCTGATGCAACAGAATTGCAAGTTTTATGGACTTCCATCAGAAGATCCTTTTCCGTTCTTAACTGAATTCTTGCATATCTGTGATACTATTAAGACCAATGGAGTTGATCCCGAGGTCTACAAGCTTATACTTTTCCCTTTTGCTGTAAGAGACAGAGCTAGAATATGGTTGGACTCTCAAACTAGAGATAGCCTAAACTCTTGGGATAAGCTGGTCACGGGTATCTTAGCCAAATTCTTTCCTCCTCAAAAGCTGAGCAAGCTTAGAGTGGATGTTCAAACCTTCAAGCAGAAAGAAGGTGAATTCTTCTATGAAGCTTGGGAAAGATACAAGCAACTGACCAAAAAATGTCATTTTGACATGCTCTCAGAATGGACCATCCTGGATATATTCTATGATGGTCTGTCTGAATTGTCTAAGATGTCATTGGACATTCTGCAGGTGGATCTATTCACTTGAAGAAAATGCCTGCAGAAGTTCAGGAACTCATTGAAATGGTTGCAAATAACTAGTTCATGTACATCTCTGAAAGGAATCCTGTGAATAATGGGGTGCCTCAGAGGAAGGGAGTTCTTGAAATTGATGCTCTGAATGCCATATTGGCTCAGAACAAAATGTTGACTCAACAATTCAATATGATTTCTCATAGTCTGAATGGTTTACAAAATGCATCCAATAGTACTAAAGAAGCATCTTCTGAAGAAGAATCCTATGATCCTGAGAACTCTGCAATGGCAGAGGTGAATTACATGGGTGAAGCCTATGGAAACACCTATAATCCCTCATGGAGAAATCATCCAAATTTCTCATGGAAGGATCAACAAAATCCTCAACAAGGCTTTAATAATGGTGGAAGAAACAGGTTTAGCAATAGCAAGCCTTTTTCATCATCCTCTCAGCAACAGACAGAGAATTCTAAGCAGAACCCATCTAGCTTAGCAAATATAGTCTCTGATCTATCTAAGGCCACTCTCAATTTCATGAATGAAACAAGGTCCTCCATTAGAAATTTGGAGGCACAAGTGGGCCAGATGAGTAAAAGAGTCATTGAGACTCCTCCTAGTACTTTCTCAAGCAATACAGAAGAGAATCCAAAAAGAGAGTGCAAGGCCATCAATATAACCAAAGTGGCCGAATGCACAGAGGAGGAGGAGGACGTGAATCCCATTGAGAAAGACCTCATGGGACATCCTCTGGACAAAAAGGAGTTCCCATTTGAGGAACCAAAGGAATCTGAGGCTCATATAGAGACCATAGAGATTCCTCCTAGTACTCTCTCAAGTAATACAGAAGAGAATCCAAAAAGAGAGTGCAAGGCCATCAATATAACCAAAGTGGCCGAATGCATAGAGGAGGAGGAGGACGTGAATCCCATTGAGAAAGACCTCATGGGACATCCTCTGGACAAAAAGGAGTTCCCATTTGAGGAACCAAAGGAATCTGAGGCTCATATAGAGACCATAGAGATTCCTTTGACCTTCTATTTACCATTCATGAGCTCTGATGACTATTCATCTTCTGAAGAAGATGAAGACATTGTTGAAGGGCAAGTTGTCCAGTATCTAGGAGCAATCATGAAGCTGAATGCCAAGCTATTTGGTAATGAGACTTGGGACGATGAACCTCCATTGCTCATTAATGAACTGAATACCTGGGTTCAGCAACTTTACTTCAAAAGAAACAGGATCCTAGTAAATTCTTAATACCCTATACCATAGGCACCATGACCTTTGAGAAGGCTCTATGTGACCTAGGGTCAGATATTAACCTCATGCCACTCTCTATAATGGAGAAACTAGGAATCTTTGAGGTACAAGTTGCAAGAATCTCACTAGAGATGGCAGACAAATCAATGAAACGGGCTTATGGACTAGTAAAGGACGTGCTAGTGAAGGTTGAAGGCCTTTACATCCCTGCTGATTTTATAATCCTAGACACTGAGAAGGAGGAGGATGAATCCATCATCCTTGGCAGACCCTTCCTAGCCACAGCAAAAGCTGTGATTGATGTTGACAGAGGAGAGTTGGTCCTTCAATTGAATGGGGACTACCTTGTGTTCAGAACTCAAGGTTCTCCTTCTATACACATGGAGAAGAAGCATGAAAAACTTCTCTCAATACATAGTCAAACAAAGCCCCCACATTCAAACTCTAAGTTTGGTGTTGGGAGGCCACAACCAAACTCTAAGTTTAGTGTTGAGAGGCCACAACCATCTCTGATTATCTGTGAGGCTCCATGAGAGCCCACTATCAAGCTATTGACATTAAAGAAATGCTTATTAGGAGGCAACCCAATTTTATTTATCTATGTTATTTTATGTTTTCTTTAGGTTGATGATCATGTGGAGTCACAAAAACAACTGCAAAAATTAAAACAAAATCAAAAACAGCATTAAAAATAGCACACCCTAAGAGTAGTAGAATGGGCGTTAAACGCCCAGTCTGGCACCATTCTGGGCATTTAAACGCCAGAAATGGGCACAAGACTGGTGTTTAACGCCAGAACATAGCATCAAGTTGGCGTTAAATGGCAGAAACAAGCAAACAGCTTGGCGTTAAACGCCAGTATGGCATACAGAGGGCATTTACATGCCTAAATGGTGTAGGGATGAAAAATCCTTGACACCTCAGAATCTGTGGACCCCACAGGATCCCCACCTACCCCACCTCTCTCTCTTTCTCCCTCACACATCTCTAAAACACTCTACCCAAAACACCACTCACCTATCAAATCCTATCATCTTCCCTATATTCTCTTCACCAATCACCTCCATCCCTTTTCCCCAAAAACCCCCCACCTACCTCACTTTTCAAATTCAAACACTTTTCCCTCCCAAACCCAACCCCTCCACACTCCTTCATTTTCACACATTACCAACACTACTTCTTCCCCTTGGCCGAATCACATACCACCCTCCATCTCCTCCATTTTCTTCTTCTTCCCCTTCTTTCTTTCTTCTTTTACTTGGGGACGAGCAAACCTTTTAAGTTTGGTATGGTAAAAGCGTTGCTTTTTATTTCTCCATAACCATTTATGGCACCTAAGGTCGGAGAAACCTCTAGAAAGAGGAAATAGAAGGCAAAATCTTCCACCTCCGAGTCATGGAAGATGGAGAGATTCATCTCAAAGGTCCATCAAGACCACTTCTATGAAGTTGTGGCCAAGAAAAAGGTGATCCCTATGCAATTCAGCTGGAATTGTCATAGAGGAAGATATCCTCATTGAAGAGGACAAGCCCATCACTAAAAAGAGGATGGAGAAAATAAGAGAGCCCACTCATGGACCTCAACAAAGAGCATGAGGAATTCTCTCATCAAAAAATCTCTGAGATGCCTTAAGGGATACATTTTCCTCCACACAACTATTGGGAGCAACTAAGGATAGGAGCACCAAAAGCACTAAGGATGGAGCAACAAAGGCAACGAAGAGACATTAAGGAGCTCAAACACTCCATAGGATCTTCAAAGAAGAAGAACTAGCCGCCATCACTAAGGTGGACCCGTTCTTTGATTTCCTTGTTCTTACTTTTCTGTTTTTCGAATTTGATGCTTTATGTTTGTCTATGTTTGTGTCTTCATTACATGATCATTAGTATCTAGTGTCTATGCCTTAAAGCTATGAATAATTTCATGAATCCTTCACCTTTCTTAAATGAAAAATGTGCCTAATTAAAAAAGAACAAGAAGTACTTGGATTTCAAATTTTATCTTGAAATTAGTTTAATTATTTTGATGTGGTGGCAATACTTTTTGTTTTCTGAATGAATACTTGAACAGTGCATATTTTTTGTAGTGAAGTTTATGAATGTTAAAATTGTTGGCTCTTGAAAGAATGATGAACAAAGAGAAATGTTATTGATAATCTGAAAAATCATGAAATTGATTCTTGAAGCAAGAAAAAGCAGTGAATAAAAAGCTTGCGAAAAAAAGAAAAAAAAGAAAAAGAAAAAGAAAAAGCAAGCAGAAAAAGCCAATAGCCCTTTAAACCAAAAGGCAAGGGTAAAAAGAATCCAAGGCTTTGAGCATTAATGGATAGGAGGGCTAAAGGAATAAAATCCTAGCCTAAGCGGCAAAATCAAGCTGTCCCTAACCATGTGCTTGTGGCATGAAGGTCCAAGTGAAAAGCTTGATACTGAGTGGTTAAAGTCATTATCCAAAGCAAAAAGAGTGTGCTTAAGAACTCTGGACACGTCTAATTGGGGACTTTAGTAAAGCTAAATCACAATCTGAAAAGGTTCACCCAGTTATGTGTCTGTGGCATTTATGTATCCGGTGGTAATACTAGAAAACAAAGTGCTTAAGGCCACGGCCAAGACTCATAAAGTAGCTGTGTTCAAGAATCAACATACTAAACTAGGAGAATCAATAACACTATCTAAAATTCTGAGTTCCTATAGATGCCAATCATTCTTAATTTCAAAGGATAAAGTGAGATGCCAAAACTGTTCAGAAGCAAAAAGCTACTAGCCCCACTCATCTAATTGGGACTAAGTTTCATTGATATTATGGGATTCATTGTATATTCTCTTCTTTTTATCCTATTTTGTTTTCAGTTGCTTGGGGACAAGCAACAATTTAAGTTTGGTGTTGTGATGAGCGGATAATTTATACGCTTTTTGGCATTATTTTTACATAGTTTTTAGTAGGATCTAACTACTTTTTAGTATATTTTTATTAGTTTTTAAGCAAAATTCACATTTCTGGACTTTACTATGAGTTTGTGTGTTTTTCTGTGATTTTAGGTATTTTCTGGCTGAAATTGAGAGACCTGAGCAAAAATCTGATTTAAAGGCTGAAAAAGGACTGCAGATGTTGTTGGATTCTGACCTCCCTGCACTCGAAATGGATTTTCTGGAGCTACAGAAACCCAATTGGCACGTTCTTAATTGCATTGGAAAGTAGACATCCTGGGCTTTCCAGCAATATATAATAGTCCATACTTTGCCCGAGTTTTGATGACGCAAACTGGCGTTCAAACGCCAACTTCCTGCCCTATTCTAGCGTTAAACGCCAAAAATAGGATAGAAGCTGCAGTTAAACGCCCAAACTGGCATAAAAACTGACGTTTAACTCCAAGAAAAGTCTCTACACATGAAAGCTTCAATTCTCAGCCCAAGCACACACCAGTGCGCCCCGGAAGTGGATTTCTGCACTATCTACCTTAGTTACTTATTTTTTGTAAACCCTAGCTACTAGTTTTAGTATAAATATTACTTTTTTCTCATTGTATTAGATGTCTTGGTTATTCTGGTCCCCTCTCTGGGGCCGAAACCAATGAACACCATTATCACTTATGTATTTTCAACGGTGGAGTTTCTACACATCATAGATTAAGGTGTGGAGCTCTGTTGTTCGTCATGACTTAATGCAATTGCTACTGTTTTGTATTCAATTCAAGCTTATTCTTATTCTAAGATATTCACTTGCACTTCAACCTGATGAATGTGATGATCCGTGACACTCATCACCATTCTCACTCATGAACGCGTGCCTGACAACCACTTCTGTTCTATCTGCAATCGCTTGAGTGTATATCTCTTGGGTCTCTAATCAACGATTCACATCGACTCCCCTCTGACAATGGGGCATCTGAATCTGAGATTAGAATCTTTGTGGTATAGGCTAGAAATATTTGGCAGCATTCCTGAGATCCGGAAAGTCTAAACTTTGTCTGTGGTATTCTGAGTAGGATCTGGGAAGGGATGACTGTGACGAGCTTCAAACTCGTGACTGTGGGGCGTAGTGACAAACGCAAAAGGATCATTGGATCTTATTTTGACACGATCGAGAACCAACAGCTGATTAGCCATGCGGTAGCTGTGCCTGGTATTTTTCATCCGAGACGAGAAATTCGACAGTTGATTAGTCATACAGAAACTGTAGAGGACCATTTTCACTGAGACGATGGGAGGTAGCCATTGACAATGGTGATCCCCAACATACAGCTTTCCATGGAAAGGAGTATGAATGATTGAATAAAGACAGTAGAAAAGCAGAGATTCAGAAGGAATAACGCATCTCCATACGCTTATCTGAAATTCCCACCAATGAATTACATAAGTATCTCTATCTTTATTTTATGTTTATTTATCTTTTAATTATCAAAACTCCATAACCATTTGAATTCGCCTGACTGAGATTTACAAGATGACCATAGCTTGCTTCAAGCCGATAATCTCTGTGGGATCGACCCTTACTCACGTAAGGTATTACTTGGACGACCCAATGCACTTGCTGGTTAGTTGTGCGAAGTTGTGAAAAGAGAGTTGAGATTACAATTATGCATACCAAGTTGTTGGCGCCATTGAGATCACAGTTTCGTACACCATCCAACGATCAAGCCAAAATACAGCACCAAAGAAAAGATGTGAAAAGCGTGCAAGCAGGGAAAATGGAAGGTAAAAGAAGAAAGAAGGAGAAGCAGTTACAAATAAAGGGAAATAAAAAACCCCCAATGTTTCAAATGAAAATGCGGAGAGGTGAAAGGCAAAATGAGAAAGCAACCCAAAACTTCCCTCCTCGCATTAAACGTCATTATGACACATGGGAACTGCAACTAACAAACCCCACTTCGAGAAATACATTGGACAAGTGATGGGACGGCCAAGCGCACCACAAACTTCTGATCTCGGTCAAAACGCTTGGGATGCCACACCATTCACCATTCCAAGCTCGCAACCCGCGACCCCTGATCCCATGGCAAAATGAACTCCTCCAGCAATAAATTGAGCAAGCACACTCTCTCGCTCCGGGAGCAACTATTCTGAACCCAATCCCCGGGTCCCCTATCGGAGAAGCAACAACCCGATTACCTGGGCCCAGGCCAAACTGGGCAGGTGACCACAATTTTCTGACCAATATTCAAATTCAAATACTTCCCCTATCTTAGCCAACAACATAAGATAACAACCGTAGACTATATAAAGGAAGCAAAAGGCTCCTTCAGGTACATTACACATTCATAACCCTCACCTATATCTCTCAGATTTATTCTGACTTGAGCGTCGGAGTGTCTTTTCAAGTACCACCCCCTACCGCTCTAGAGGTCTTACCATGTCACCACCAAATCTGGCAAGCCTCTGATCCTTCTCTCAACTCGTATCAGCAAGTCTTATACAATAATGAATAAATCCTCATAGGCTACTGCAATTTATAAATGAATTTTAACTTTAAATCGAAAAAAGGTATCTACTACGATTTACTAACAATTAACTAAAACATACACCCTTTTGTGATTTAAGACCGACTTTAAAAATAAGATAATAAAATTGTTTTGCTTGGATTTTGCTTTTTCGACCTCGATAGGAGGTGTTAACCAAGCTTGTATTAAGATTTCAATTAGAAGAGCATATACGACTCTTTTTTGTGGATTGCTCTTAGGATTTAGAGATCGTGCCCAATAAAAGTGTAAAAACAAAAATAATAGTTATAAAAGGTAGAAGTAAGAAAGAACAAGTGCAAAAAAAATAAAGAATTGAAAATTGCAAGACTTATATTAAAATGTGGTGAAATTGACAAGTGCTAAAATGAAAATGATAGAATTTTAATAGCACAAAGAAAATAACAGAACTGAAATGACTGAAAGAGAAAATGGAGTCTCTCAAGTCCCAATACTTACATGGACTCATGACGTATGTTTTTGTGCGTCAATGTGACTAGAAATTTTTAGAATGAGTGAGTGTGTAAATGAATGGAAACCCTCTAGCTTATTGAAACTAATCCTATTTATAGAGAAAAAATCCTAAGCTAATAATTGATATAACCTTGGACTTCAAGTAAACTTGCACTTCAAGTAGTCTTGAACCTCAAGTAAACTTGGATTTCAAATAGTCTTGAACTTAAAGTAATCTTGAATCTCAAGCAAACTTGAACCCCCAAGTAGTCATGAATCTTAAGCAAACTTGGGGCATCAAACATAAGATAACTTGACCATCAAGTCTAACCCATTCTTATTTTCTTCATCTATGGTGTGCTTCATCCATATATGATCTTCGATTTTAATGGTTAAATTCTTTTTGATGTCGACTATTTGTGCCAAATTTTTGGCACAACAAAAAACTAAAGCGATGTATGTATTTTTAAATAGCCATGTTCAATTGCAATTTACAACAAATAAAAATAGGACATATCTATAACAATATATAAAGTCAATACAAAGAGTTGACTATAATTTCAGTGTCCAATTTTTTTAGACTATATTTACCCTCAAATAAACTATTTCATAAAATAAATTATAAAAATAAAATAATTATAAAATTTGTTTTGAAAAATTCACCAACCTTTCACTAAAATGAAAATATTTTTTTATCTATAACAATATCTAAAAGAAAGATGAGAGTTTAGTATCTAATTTTCGTTTTCCTTCTTTCATATTCAGTTACCTTATTATTTTACACGTACATTGTTCTCTATCTTTCTTCTACTTAATCCTATTAATCTCACATTTAGAAAATATAATTTTCATAGACTCCTATACCTTACACGTAGTTTTTTATTATGTCAATATTTAGTTATTTACATAACTTTTTTTTGTCTTTTTTTACTTCTTGGGTTATGTAAGTTTCAATTTAATTTTTGTTATATATCTTTTTTTTTCTAACACTTAATTTTTATAGTTTTTTTATATCTTTTATTTTATTTTATTTTATTTTTATTTTGGAATACTGAACATAAATAATATCATAGATACAAAATCTTCTTAACATTGTAATAATACTAATTTAAAGAGAAAGTAAAATTCTATGTGTTATTCAAGGTCGTCGATTACAAAAGTAAAACTTTAGAGTATATTCAGTTTGAACAGTTCGATCAACAAGTGGTTTGAGAGAATAAAAATAGTTGTGAATTTGGGTGACTATCTTTAATAAAGAGTATTGGGTATGTCATTTATTTATTGAAAAAAAAATTAAGAACAAAATTATGTATTTATGTGTTGTATTTTTGTGTATATGTCATTTTGTATCTATCATTTATCTATGTTTAATCATGAAGTATTTTATAAAAATGATATTTAAGTTTTTTTTATCTTATAATCATTTTATATTTTAAAATTTAAAATTTTGTATTTTTTTATTCAGAATTTATTTTTGTATTTTATTTTAGTTTTGTTAATTAAAAAATACTAATATTAGTTTTAATTTTCAAACTTTAGAATAAATAAAAAGATATGACGTTTTTATAAATTAAATGATTCAAAAATTATTTATTATAGTTAAAAAAACTACTTATTATAGAAGTTAAGTTTACTTCTTAGTAGGATACATATGATTTACTTTTGAGTGTTCACTCTAATCCGATTATAAATATGAACTTATTCAATTTTTTACATTTATATTAATTATTAAAATTATGATGTAATAGATGTACTTCTATAAAAATAAAAATGACTCGTTAAATTTTTTTTGTCTAAAAAGATATAATTCGATAACTCTAAAGTCTAATTTAAACAACCATCTATAAATAAAATAAGTAATAAAAAACATATATAAAATTTAACTTTTTGTATGTGATAAAAAAAATAAATGTAATAAATCATACTATTTTCATATATAATCACTATAAAAAAATAGAGTTATTTTGACACTTTATTTTTTAACATCATAATTAAATGTCAAAATTAATATATATTTTTCACAAAGATCACAAATGTCAAATTTTTTATATTTTCTTGACGAAAAATTTGACCGTAGAAAATTACTCCTCAATTTTGGCACTCATTTGTTTTCAATTTACTCTACTATTTTTTTTCTTTTTTGGGCTCTGTTAAGTTTGACATCACACTGCTCTCAGTTTAGGATTATACTACTCATTCTTTATCTTCAAAATCTCAATTTATTCTTTAGTTTCAAGATCACATCTCATTCTTTGTTAAAATTTTTTGTTGAGAATATTTTATAGTCAATAAGTGTCAAAATAAATAGTACTTTTGACAATTAATAAGTATTACAGAAAATATGTTCTCAAAATTTTCTAACAAATTATTTTTGACAGCCAATATTTATCAAAATAAGATTTAAATTTTTTTCACATTCGCTTATATGTTAAAAATACTATTTTTGACCAACTTTTATTAACATATTTTCATATTTAAAATAATGTCAAAATTTATTTTTTTTTTTTGACAAATTTTAATTTTCTTTTACACATTATAACCCTCAAAAATAATCTATATTGTTGTAGTGAATTTAATAATCATTTCTACACTTCATAACTAATAGCTAATAATCAAGCATTTTCAATTACAATTTACAATAGTTGCTGCCAATATCTATGTTTCTATATCATCATCATCATCATCAACTACAACAACATTAACACATGCCACCATTATTTAACTAGGAAAAAGCATATTAGTTGATCAACCTTAAGTGACGTCTATATTTGTTCAGAAAGATAGCAAATAAAAATTAATTAAGCTATCAGTAGATTTCTTACACCATGTAAACAACTACTCTAACAATACATGTGTCAGGCTGCACACTATTGTAACTATTAGTATGTAAAATTGAAACTTTCAAGCATATCAGTGAGCAATAATTACACAACAATATAAGAAAGAATAATCCGTCCTATCAAATTAAACATATGATCATTGAATTTTGGCTTTAGTTTACCTAGTTCTTTCAAGTTTCAATAATACCCATGCTTTAAAATAATCAAATGCCTTGAGTCTATTAATTTTGAGCCAAAAAGTGGTCATATATATGCTCAAACCATTGACAGGAATGAAACGCAAAAACTGCACCAGCATACATGAATTTTGACTGGGTGTGGAAATTATTGACTTGGCCTTCTTCCAGTGTATCCTTGTCATAATACTTGTAAGCTATCCTTATGTGCATGACAAGAATTTTAAATTAAAACAAAACAGCAACAACAACAACAACATAATAATAATAATAATAATAATAATAATAATAATAATAATAATAATACCAACAAACTATAACTCAAATGGTATAATATTTTCATACTCGTCTAGAAGTTGTGAATTCTAGTCTCCTTCCTAACTTTGTACAAAAAAAATAAATAAATAAGAATGACGATGATGATGATACAATTTAATTCTTATTGAAATCACTTGCAAAGTACTACAGAATATTCAATAAAGAACAAGCTATCAGTTTGCACCAACATGCCAAGACCATTAATTGGCCATCAATAGTATTTTTAATGGTGTGAGATTACATCTAATGGTATCTAATGGTAAGAGATCTATCACTTTTGTTTTGATGGTTAAGTACTGGCAAAAAAATACAAAAGTTGCTGGTCCTAGACTTTTCCATAATTTAAAATTAAGCAATACTAACAAAGAATTACCTTTCAAACTGTGTGTTATGGATCCATTTCCAGCAGCAGGCAAAGTATTGCTACTAGCTGGATCTAAGTGCAGTTGAAGAAACTGAAATTCAAAAGAACAATAAATATAAGTACTAGCTGATTAAATGCAATACAACAGGTGATAAATGATAAGAAAATTAGAGGCACTAATTAGACTAATACAAAGCAAATTCTTTAGTTCTAGCAATTATTTAGCAAAACACATATAAAGCTCAACATCATACTGTCTGCCATACCTTCAGAACTGCTGCCTGGAAAACAAAGTCTGTATAGGCATTAGAGGACAAATTCGTGAAGGTAGCCTGGATATTTGTTGTTTGTGGGTTTCCTGGTTGTTTTGAGAAATACTCTTATACGCAGTTATGGATGGATAAACTGCTCCATTGTTTTCTATTCAAGATAAGAGAAAATGAGTAGTCAGTGCTTTGACTAAATTCAAATAAAGAGAATGCTGAAATGTTAAACAAAGTTACAACCTTTGGACGGGCTGGGACCAATACCATCCAATAAATCCATCATAGGAGCAGCTCCAGCATTTGAATTTGCTCTTGAAGAACGTGAAAGTGATGAAATGTCCTCCAATGGTGAAAGTGGTGCTTTGCCATTTGTATTGTAAGATAAAATGTCAACTATAGACAAGCTTCTCTGTGCAGCAGTGCAGGTGATCCAATGGACAGTAGATCCAAAATTACATCTGTCCCACTTTTGGAGGTCGATGAGCACCTAAAATGGCAAATACAAGTCAGACCAGATATAAATGTATTAATCGAATCACTGTAAAGGGGACTTAACACATTTGCATGTTTCTTCCTCAACAAAACCAAATAACAAACGCCACCAAAGCCTAATTCTAAAGCGCAATTGACTGCAAAGGTCAAAAGCTCAACAATTAATCCACTGTGAGCAAGGTCTTTCTGTAAGCTTTTTCCTACAGATCAAGTGAATCAAAAACTAAAAAGGGCTTCATATGTTATGAAGACAGTTATAATTTATCTTAGCATACAAGCAAAGCCAGTTGGAAAAAAGATTTTGATTTCAAGCATCATAGAACTAGGCATATAGACTTTAGCATGCATGATAGGAGAGAAAGAATATGGATGGAAAAAGAACCCCTGGTTGAGCATAATGATCAGATTGCTTTCCTAAGTATGTCCCAATTCATTGCTTCTCTTGGGAAATAATTGATTAACGGCAATTCTGCCTTCTTTTTTTTCTTAACCAGCTATATCCTAATTTTGTAATCCATCACATGATCGTCAACACCATCATATTTAAATTCATCTAATTGGCTGTGGAACTTAATATGGGCAAGATCAGCAACATTCTAAGGATGAGGGAGCCAAATAATGACCTACCTTAGAAAACCTACACCATGCATTCTAACATCCTAAATCTCACAACCATCTAATGAGCCCATATGCTTAACCCAACCAAAGGATTGATCTAAAGAACACCAAGAGAATGCTACGACTGCGTCGTCTAAATGGTTTTCTACATAGGCAAGAACCTCGGAAGATGTGGTGCAATGCTCATTTCAGTTCGGTGCACCATGCCAGCACATATTGAAAAGAAGCAAGGCAAAAATTCCACTGATAGATTAAGGCACAGTATGTACACTCCAATTATACAAAATAACCATGCATATACTACTTATAGAAAACAGCTTTACTTGCACATGCCACTAGAAACTGTAAGCTAGTCTTTGAAAAAACTTAAAGACAACATAATAATAGCTTTTGAGAAAAGCTCAAACACTATTTAAAAGTTTGCAAAAACAAATGTCAAATTATGCGAAACAATTACAGAATAACTTCATTAAATTTCCCACCACTTGTTCAAGAATACACATGGATTATAATTCACAAATACCAACATGACTCCTAATGCACATAAATAAGTTGATATTGCAGCGCAGAATATTTTGCTGCTAAATCTATGGTAGAAAAATTTGCTTTATTTATATCATAATGGGTTTTGAGGCCAAGCTGGGGTAACTAAAAAATTGACAAACGTATAAGAAATATGTAAAATTACCTTTCAAACATGTTCAAGAGCTCCTGGGTTAATTTTACACAGATCTGTACAAAGCTTAACCTCAGTGATCAAAACTCCATGATGCTTCTCCCTTAATAAGGCAGTAGCAGAATTGATAAAATTTTCTACCAAGTCTGAAACTTTCTTGCTGATCCTTATAGAACATAATGCTGCATATATAATAGTGAGCATATTTATTTGGATTGATTCAGCAACACAACAAATATCATACAAAGACAATATGTATTAGGAGTTGAAACATGCTAGTAATAAATTTTATGTTTTCATTTTGTCCTTTTATGTAATTTAAATAAAAAAGTTCTTTCGTTTTGTTTTATCCAAATAAAATTAAAAGTGCTTTTTATATTTGAAATTTCTTTATAAAAAGTCTATCCAAATATAAAATAACTTTTTCTATTAAAAAAGATAAAAAAAATTTAAGTACTTTTTTTTAAAATCCAATCTAAACTGACACTTAGTTGAATTGAAAATTTAGACTTTCAATTTAATATGCTAGAACACTGTCCCATAACAGAACCAAATAACTACATGATGGCTAGAAATTGAGTTGGAAAAAAAGAACAAAAATAAAAAGTTTCCGACTTTGATTTCTAGAAATTCATAACTCTAATAAAATATTTAATCTGATAAAAGTGTTTGTATCTTCTTTCTCTCCACGTTGGCGTTATTTTTGTTCGATAGAAGCTAATGGTGACATAACTCATCTTTTCCTTGAGTTCGGCCAATTGGAGTTTTTGGTAAAATTTTTGTTGATTCTAATTTCGTACATAGGTAGGGGGTTTGTTTTTAAAATTATAAATTTTTAATTCATAATGCTCAAGAGCTTAATGAGTAATTGCAAATAATTTATGACTGTCTAGACTAGTTGAATGACGAATTTATGTCGGATTTGTAATTGTGAAAATAATTGAATTTGATGAATATGTGTTTGGTTTCCTGAATGTTTGAGAATGCTAAAGATTCTGATTTCTAGCTTGTTGTGATGAGAATTATCGAAACTGTGGCTGTGAATAAATTATGTGTATATTTTGGTAAAATGATGTATAAATTGAGAACAGTGTATGGAGTGGTATTGTGTGGGATGGATGAAATTGCTGGCTTGACTGACTTTTTAATTAATTTGGTTGATTCTGAATTGAGTACTGATTTGGATTGAGATAAGTTAAGGAATGATGGAAGTAAGGGAGCCTGCGAGGGTGGTGAAGTCCATTTTTAAAAAGATGTTTTATCCGAGTTCTTGTAAAAATATACGAAAAAAGTGATTTTATTTTGGAAATCTGATTTACAAGCTTATTTTGAGAAGTGATTTTATGTTAAAAAATATTTGGTTTACATATTTACTCATATTGAGAAAAGAATTTTTGTATTAAAAATTTGATTTATTGAAAATGATCTTTGAGAATTGAAAATGGATTTATAGTATTGAATTTGATTTGTTTGAATTATTAAGAAGGATTTTTGAGAATTGAAAATGGTTTGATTAAAACCCTTGAAGGGTAGCAAAGCCTGAATTTTAGAAGAAACGCTGCAAAATTTTTTATAAAACTTCGAGACTTTGATTAAATCATTATTCAAAAGAGAATTTGATTTAAGACTCATATTATTTGGTTTTCAATTTATCAAGTAAAGTACTATTTTTAAGTTTAACCCATTGAGAAGGAATTATTGTTTTAAGTTATAATTTGAGTTCAATTTATTAAGAAAAAGAGTTTTTATTAAACGTTAAGGAGTTTGACTACTTAGAAACTAATCGATTTAAGGTTATGATAGATGAATGAATATGTGGTGATGCAGAGGTGTGATTGATTATTTGGTGATGTGGAGGTATGTGTAATTAAGTGGTGATGCGGATGTATGTTTAATAATGTAGGTTATGCGGAGGTGTGTGTATGTAATTGATGATGTGGAGGTATAATAAAGAGAAAGAAAATGAGAAGTCATGTATGAAAGAGATAACCGAAACGGAGAATGAATAACGAAAAGTGTATGATTAAATGAGCTTTGTGCCAAAGTGTTAATGCGGAAGTGCCCACCTGACTGATAGCCTAACGTTGCTAATGTGGGAATGTCCGCCTGACTGGTAGCATATTGCTTGATTAAATAGGCCTTTGTGCTAAATTGCTCATGCGAAAGTGTCCGCCTAACTCATAGCTTGAGGTTGCTAATGCGGGAATGTTCGCCTAACTGATAGCCTGTTTCTACCGTGATGCAAAGATATCCTAACTGACATGTTCGTCCATGATGATAACTGTGCCTAACTGACACGGTAAAGAGACCATATTCGGTGTTCGCCCCGAGTAACGTGGGGTTGCGGGTAGACAACCGACGCATGAGCTCATGGCATGCTTAGGACATACATGCATCAATTATTTGTGCATTTGTATTTGATTGTGTTTTGCTTGTTGTATTTTCTCTGTGATTGTACTAGTTGTCTTATTCTGCCTTGCTTGTGTGTTCAATTAGATTTCTAGTACTATTAATTTATGTATTGAAGTGATTAAGAATTAATATTGTAAATGAGTTTTGTTTTAAGTTCAGAAATTTTAAAGAAAGCAATTAATTGTCTAAAGTAAAATTAAAAAGTATTTTCAAAGGCTTGATAAAAGAATAGTTTTACCCAGTAAAGTCAATTATTCGCACTCCGTTCATTACTTTTACGGTATTCACTTACCCTACTGAGAACATGCGAGGACGACATTCTCACCCCTCTACAGATTTTCCTTTTAGCAACAGATTCAGGAATCCTTGGCGCGGAGCCGCAACTAAACGTTAGAGCTTTTATGTACATATGTATCCGTATCTTCTGTATTTGGTTTAGCCTTAGATTTTTCTCTCACCATTTATTGTCTTTGATTTTTAGAGGGATATGGCTTGTATTTGAAAATCTTGGTATATGTCTATGTACATAACGCTATGTGATTAGGTAGATATATGTATCATTTTGGTTAAGTGGTTAAAAGTAAAGACTTTTCATTTTTTTATTAAAATTTCTAGTTCATATTCGCAAAGTCTCGATATTAAATAAAGATAGTATAAAATAAAAGGGTTAGAGGTAAGTAGCGCTCGTACTTTTAGTACGATCATGAGGTGCTAAAAGTTAGGATGTTACATTATGGTATTTGAGCAGTTCGTTCCTATTAGAACCTTGGGAATGGACTGACTATGCTTCACTACACACTCTGAGTGTTTGTCATGTAATAGGACTTGTTCTAATTACAAGAGTTTAAGTTTCAGATGGATGATTGTCTATTAATTAATACTGTTAGTCGACTATTGCATCTCTCATTGTATTAGGTCTAGCTAACTTAATACTGATAATTTGTGTATACAAAAATATTAACGTATTGTTATAGGCGAAACAGAATTAATAGGTGATGCGAATTACGGGTTTTTGGACGTTAGAGGTTATTTTCACGACTAACTCGATCTTGAATCGCAATTCATGTTTGAATCCTATGACTTAGTACACCGTCCGTTCTTTTATAATTGCATTGAAGTCCTCTATTCAGATTTTTTTCATGGAAAGTGATTTGCTTAATCTTTCTAATCCTATTTCTTTGTTTGAATTTATCCTTATTTAATCCTATTTGTAAATGTCTCCTTGAATCTCCTGAATTATTCCTCATTATTGTTGTTTATAATTCTTTTCATGAATCTTTTACTCTTTGATATGATCTTGACTTTACTCTATCATAACAAAATAGTCTTTAAATTATCTTGTAGTTTCAATTTCATAGACTACATCACATTTTTCTCTTATATTCAAATCATATGAGTTTTGGTATTTGAAAATTATATATGTAAAAAACTTTTACTTTTTCTCTAATTGGTTCAAAAGTAACATCAATTTAAATTTCTTCCATCTTATATTAATTTTCGATGACAAAAATTTTTATAAGTGAGATAGGATGTAAGATCTTGAATTTTTGAAAATTAAATAATTAACTATTTATGAGTCATTATATTTGTTGAGATTTTATTTTTAAAAAAATTATTTTACTAAAATAATTAAATAAAATTTTATGATTATTAAAGTTTAATTTAATTATGACTTATTCTATTAATTTAAAGTATTTATTATTATTATTATTATTATTATTATTAAAGTTTAAAATAAAGGTCGAAGCCATTAAATGAAACAAAAAATGAAAGTTAAACGTGGTTTTTCTCTCTCCCTCCCCCTCTCTATCTCTATCTCTCTCTATATATATATATATAACCATTCATTATAATAATGCCATTTCTAAATCATTCATCATCATCACCACCGAATTATACACAAAAGGAAAAGAAGATTAAGAAACGTGGCTTAGTGCATATATATGTATATGTATAAGCATGACACATGCTTTCTTTCATTAATTGGTCATGTCACCTAATAAGGTTTACACCACAAATCCTCAATTAATCATAACATTCACTTATTCTTTTCCATTCATTTATTCTTGTCACGGACAAGAAAAAGAAAGAAAGACCGAGAGAGAGAATGTGAGCTTCCATGAAACCGTGACTCTCACCAAAACTTTCGACTTCGATTTTTTAAAATACATAACTCTAATAAAATATCTAACTCGATAAAAGTATTCATATCTTTTTCCTCTACATATGAATAATATTTTTGTTCGGTCGGTGACATAATTTTTCTTTTTCTTGAATTCAGTCAATTGAAGTTGTAGGAGGTACAAATAATTTCTGACATTTTTTTTCAGCAGTTCGGTCAAAAAAAAAATTTCAAAATTTTTGTTGATTCTGATTTCGTACGGAGGTAGAAGATTTATTTTTAAAATTATAAATTTTTAATTCATGAATGTTCAAGAGCTTAATAAGTAATTACAAATAATTTATGATTGTCTAGACTAGTTGAATGACAAATTTATGTTGAATTTGTAATTGTAAAAATAATTGAATTTGATGAATATGTGTTTGGTTTCCTGAATGTTTGAAAATGCTAAAGATTCTGATTTCTAGCTTGTTATGATGAGAATTATTAAAATTGTAGCTGTGAATAAATTATGTGTATATTTCGGTAAAATGATGTATAAATTGAGAACAATGTATGGAGTGGTATTGTGTGGGATGGATGAAATTGTTGGCTTGACTGATTTATTAATTAATTTAATTGATTTTGAATTGAGTACTAATTTGGATTGAGATAAGTTAAGGAATGATGGAAGTGAGGGAGTCCGTGAGGGTGGTAATAAAGTCCATTTTTAAGGAGAGGTTCTCTCTGAGTTCTTGTAAAAATATACGAAAAAGTGATTTTATTTTGAAAACCTTATTTACAAGCTTATTTTGAGAAATGACTCTATGTTAGAAAAAGATTTGGTTTGCATATTTACTCATATTGAGAAAAGGATTTTGGTATTAAAATTTTGATTTATTGAAAAGTGATCTTTAAAAATTGAAAATGCATTTATAGTATTGAATTTGATTTATTTGAATTATCAAGAAGGATTTTTGAGAATTAAAAATGGTTTTGTTGAAACCCTTGAAAGATGGCAAAGCCCGAATTTTAGAAGAAACGTTGCAGAAATTTTTATAAAACTCCGAGGCTTTGTTTAAATCATTATTCAAAAGAAAATTTGATTTAAGACTCATATTATTTGGTTTTCAATTTATCAAGTAAAGTACTATGTTTTAAGTTTACCCATTAAGAAGGAATTCTTGTTTTAAGTTATAATTTGAGTTTGGTTTATTAAGAAAAAGAGTTTTTATTAAACGTTAAAGAATTTGACTACTTAGAAACTAATCGATTTAAGGTTATGATAGATGAATGAATATGTGGTAATGTAGAGGTATGATTGATTTTTTGGTGATGTGGAGGTATGTGTAATTAAGCGGTGATGTAGATGTATGTTTAATAATGTAGGTTATGCGGAGATGTGTATGTAATTGGTGATGTGTAGGCATAATAAAGAGAAAGTAAATGAGAAGTCATGTATGAAAGAGATAACTGAAACGAAAAATGAATCATGAAAAGTGTATGATTGAATGGGCTTTATGCCAAAGCGCTAATGCAGAAGTGTCCGCCTGACTGATAGCATACTGCTTGATTAAATGGGTCATTGTGCTGAATTGCTAATGCGAAAGTGCCCGTCTAACTGATAGCCTGATGTTGCTAATGCGGAAATGTTCGCCTAATTGATGGCCTGTTTCTACCGTGATGCCAAGTTATCCTAACTGACATAAATTCGCCCATGATGATAATTGTGCCTAACTGACACCGTAAAGAGACCATATTCAGGGTTCGCCCCGAGTAACATCAGGTTGCGGGTAGACAACCGACGCATGAGCTCATGGCCTGCTTAGAACATACATGCATCATATTGTTTGCACATTTGCGTTTGGTTATGTTTGCTTGTTGTATTTTCTCTGTGATTGTACTGGTTGTCTTATTCTACCTTGCTTGTATGTTCAATTTGATCTCTGGTACTATTAATTTATGTATTGAAGTGATTAAGAATTAAGGTTGTAAATGAGTTTTGTTTTAAGTTCAAAAATTTTAAAGAAAGTAATTAATTGTCTAAAGTAAAATTAAAAGGTATTTTCAAAGACTTGATAAAAGAATAGTTTTATTGAGTAAAATCAGTTATTTGCATTCCATTCATTACTTTTACGGCATTCATTTACCCTACCGAGAACATCCGAGGACGACATTCTCACCCCCTACAGATTTTTCTTTCAGCAACAGGTTCAGAAATCCTTGGCATGGAGCTGCAACTGAACGTCAGAGCTTTATTTACATATGTATCCGTATCTTCTGTATTTGGTTTAGCCTTGGATTTTTCTCTCGCTATTTATTGTCTTTGATTTTTAGAGGGATAGGGCTTGCATTTGAAAATTTTGGTATATGTCTATGTACATAACGCTATGTGATTAGGTAGGTATATGTATCATTTTGGTTAAGTGGTTAAAAGTAAAGACTTTTCGTTTTTTTTTATTAAATTCTAGTTCGTATTCGCAAAGGCTCGATATTAAATAAATATAGTATAAAATAAAAAGGGTTAGAGGTAAGTAGTGCTCGAACTTTTAGCACGATCATGAGGTGTTAAAAGTTAGGGTGTAACAAGAAGAACAAATCAGAAGCACTTAAAATACCCAAGACAATTCTTAACTTACAAAACATATCCTTAGCTAAGTGTTTAGGGAAAATATCAGCTAATTCATCATCGGATTTAACAAATTGAACATCAATATTTTCCTTTTGTACATGTTCACGAATTGAGTGATATTTCACTTCAATGTGTTTGGTATGAAAGTGCAACACTAGATTTTTTGAAATATTTATGCCACTCATGTTGTCACTCATAAGGGGAATACTTTCAGCTTTAATTTTATAATCAATTAGTTGAGTTTTCAACCATAGGACCTGTGAGCAGCAGAGAGATGCTGCTATATACTTTGCTTTGGTGGTAGAAAGAGTGATTGTTGCTTGTTTTTTGCTACACCATGCATTGAAGAATTTGCCCAAAAAACAACAAATTGTAGTTATGCTTCTCCTATCCACCCTATCACCTACAAAATCAACATCACTAAAAGTAATAGGGTTAAAAGAATCAGTTTTAGGATACCATAAGCCATAATTTCTTGTCCTATAAACGTAACGTATAATCCTTTTCACAGCAGCAAGGTGTGAGTCCTTTGGTTGTAACTAAAATCTTGAATACAAGCCCACACTTTGAATGATGTTAGGTCTTAATGATGTTAAGTACATCAATGACCTAATCATCCCTCTACACCGAGTTTCATCATCTTTGCCATGTTCATCCTTCTCCATCTTAATGTTAGGATGCATACGAGTGCCCATAGGCTTTGAGTTTTCCATTCCAAACTTTTTGACTAGTTTCTTTGCATGTTTTTCTTGATGTACAAAGATACCTTGAGATGTTTGTTTAATTTGTAACCCAAGAAAGAATGTCAATTCTCCCATCATGCTCTTATCAAATTCACTGGACATTAACTTAGCAAAATATCCATATGGTACAGCTTGAATCCTTGAAATACAACATAAGCAAGAAGCATCCATATTGCTTCCTATTCCGATGGTTACCTGAAACTGGAGGTCGATCTCGTACGAGATCTTCTGTGCTGGTTGGAGTGGTTGTGTCTGACTTGTTGGACTTGGTGGTAGTGCTGATCCTTCATCCCCGGAGGGTGGGAGGTACCTGCAAGGGACTCCGATGCTTAAGTTAGCAAAGGTATTAAGCAGGTATTGAGTAGAATCAGAGTATGAGTTATACCTGGGTGCTCCAGTGTATTTATAATGGTGAGATGTGACCTTCTTTGGATAAGATAAGTTAAACTTATCTTATCTTATCTTTTGTCGAGATCAGCTTATCTTCCATGGAACCACCCTTATCTCTATAGGCTTGGGCTGCCTTTGGATCGGGGTCGTATTCCTTGAGTTGGGCCCTTCTTTGGGCTTTTCTGTCAATTTGGCCGAGTTCTTTACGAAGAAGTCGGTCTGCTTGACCTAAAGAGGTCGGTCGCTTTGCTACTGAACATCCCGGCTCGGACAGCTCGACCCAGGGTATTAACAGTGCCCCTGCTTGAGCTCAGTCTTCTTTTTTGAGGTCGAGTCCTTGACTTCGGTCCTTCTCTAGTGAAGCCGAACTCAAGCATTTTGTCGATTCCTTTGTAGAAGCTTTTTGAATGTGGAACATTTTTCTCAAAAAGCGCATGCTTTTATATCAGCGCTTTTGGGAACGTGCGAGGGTTTAATACCTTCACTAATTGGTATTAATTGCCCTATTTTTCCTTGTGGCCTTTTATTTTGAATTTGCGATCAGAAAACGGTTTCCCTTCTTCGCTCCTCTTCGTAACTTCTCCCTTCGTTCTCTCGCTCTCTGTCTTTCGCCCACATTTTGCTTTTCTTGCGTTGCGGCGTCGTTCAGTGATTGGTGATTCCGTCTCTCCATCTCCAACTTTTCTGAAGCTTCCTGCTTTTTTCCAGGTTGGTTCCATTTTCTTTTCATTTTGCTTTGTCTTTAATTCTCTGGTAAATTGTTGATATTTGCTTGAATGTCGAAAAAGTTTGAACCTTTCTTATGATCTTGTGTTTTCTTGTCGATGTAATGTGTTTTTTCTTCTTTGCGTATTCTTGGTGTTTCTTCTTTGCGGTTTCCCAGGGGTTTGCATGTTCTATTGTTGCTTCTGGCTGTTATTTTTGGAAAAACTGTCTCTTGCTCCTTAATTTCAAAAGATCCTTGTTGATGCACCTTTGTGGGAGATAATGATACCTATAGTTTGCTTTTTGCTTGGAGTGCATTTTCTTGACTTCCTCTTGATACTTTTTAGGGTTTTTGCTTGAGTCTGCAAAAGGTTGTGTTTTTGACGATTTTCTGCTTGGTGTTGTTGACAATGCTCTTTGTTGGTAGACTGTAGATAGATAGTGGCTTTGATGATTTTTGTGTTTCTACTTTCCTTTTTCGAAATGCTTTGTTTGTTTGAAGTCTTCTTTTCTTGTTTGAGAGATGCTGGGATGCAAGCTGTAGATTTTTCCTGAAAACCTTGCTTTGTTACTGCCTCCAAAGGATGCCCCAGGACTTTGGTTTGAGTCTTGGGGTTTTCCTTTTCTGTTTGTTCGCCTGTGTCGTATTAATCGAGTTGTTTTGTCATTCGTCTGAGATGTTTTTAGTAATCCCATCTTCTTTTCTTATTGTAGGATTAGTTGGCCTCATGTCTTCTCGCAATAACATTGTAGAGATGTCTTCCAGAGTTCCCGAGGGGATGTCCGATTGGCTGGACTCCCTTGTCTTGATGTGTGTCTCTGTTATGGATGCTGAATTTTGCGTATAGCTGAGGAAGCGTCATAGGATCTGTGGTAATAGTGTTCGGGAGAGGAATTATGAGCTTGTCGCTCCTGATTCTGATGAAAGGGTTTGTTTTCCTACCTCCATCGAGGGAGAGCGTCCCTTCTTCTATGCCTATGAATATTTCTTCAATCAGTTGGACATTACTTTTCCTTTTACTTCTTTCAAGACCGACCTGTTGTGGTCGTGTAACATTGCCCCATCCCAGCTTCACCCGAATTCCTGGGGTTTTGTCAAGATCTTTCAGCTACTTTGCCAAGAGTTAGGCGTAACACCTTCTCAGACTATTTTCCTTTATCTGTTTATTTCTGCCAAGCCTGGTGGTTCTTCCAAAAAGAAAGCTTCCTGGGTTTCTTTCAGGTCTGCCCAGGGCCATAAAGTTTTCGCCATGTATGACGAGTCCTTTAAGGATTTTAAGAATTACTTCTTTAGAGTTCGTGCTGTCGAGGGGGCCCGCCCCTTTTTTCTTGATGAAAATGATGAGCCTTCTTTCCCTCTAGAGTGGCAGAAGAATGTGAGAGTGTCTCGGTATACATGGGAGATGTTTGACGAGGTTGAGCGTGCTTTTGTTGTTGTTCTTGAGGATTTATGGGGGGAACAACCCCATCTTGATACAAAAAGGTTTTTGAATGACCCGTCCTTGGTTCGGACTATTTTGGGTACTTGTCTGACTTGTTTCTGTATTTGTTTTCTTAGTTTTGCTTCTTCTTCTTGTGATTGTAACCCTTTATTATGGCTGATTCTATATTTGCAGAGATGTCAAAAAATAATGACTCCATGAAGGCCTTCAAAAAGGCAAAGAAGGCAACTGCTGCTCAAAACATCTCGGCCAAGGTGGCCGGAGAGGGATCTTCTCAGGTTCCAGTGAAACCTCCTGTGCCGAGTTCTCCCAGGCCGAGGAAAGCAATTCCTATTCCTCGGGTTCGTCTGGTCGATCCTCTACAGACTTCTGCCGCTGCTTCTGGTGCTCCTCCCTTAAAAAAGCAAAAAACATCCGAGCCCTTTAACCTGGATGCCCCGGATTTTGATGCTGTCGAGTTTGTTGACCAGCAAATTGCCTCCTATGGTGGGGTCTCCAGGGATGATGTGTCTCTTCTTCAGCATCTGAATTTTATCACCAAAAGTAGTGTGAAAATGGCACATATGGGTGCGGTTATTTTCCAAACTGTTTAGGGGATCCCGATTCATGCCACAAAATCCTTCATGGAGGAGGCCAAAGCAGAATTTGATCGGTTCAAGGGTCTGAAGGGTGAGTTGAAGGTGAAGTTGGCGAAGGTAGAGAAGAAACTGGAGGGTGAGAAGGCCAGCTCTATTGCCTTGGCTACTTCTTTGAAGTTGGCTGAGGACATGGCACTGAAGCATAAGGATAGCTATGTCTCAGCTTATAGGGAGTTGGTGCATCTCCGGGATGATTTGGAAACTGCTCGAGTTGATTATGCCAAGCTTCAGGGTCACCTTGTGGGCAGCATGACTGCCGCCTCTGAGAACCTGATGGAGCAGTTCCGGATTGTTGCTCCTGATGCCGATTTGACTCTCGTTAGTCTTGATAACGTAGTAAAGGATGGCAAGATTGTCCCAGATGATCCCGATGATGATGTTGAACCTCCCCCAGTGCCTTCTATCAAGGTGTCGACCTCCTCGATTCCTCTAGTTATGTCTGATCCGGATTGTCAGATTCTGAACCGGGATGATGGAACTGTAGATGCTGTGCCTATTCAGACTCGCCCTCCTTCTCCCCGTACTGATGCTGCCGGGAAGGCTCCCGATCTTTGCTGATATTCTTTTTAAGTATTTGTGTAAATAGCCTGATTTGTGGGCTTTTGAACTGTTTTATTGTTTTGTTTAACTGCTGACGCTTTTTAGTTGCCTGCCTGGCAACTTTTACTTTGAAAAACAAAAGTAGCTTTCTGAGGTAGATTTTGGTGGCCTCTTGAAGCTTTATTATACTATGCTTTTATTGCGCTTTAACATGGTATCTCTTCTGGTTTCTGAGAGTGTTGGAATCTTGCTACTTGACCTCTTTGGATTACTTTTGTACTTATTGTTTGTAACTTGGATCCTTTGAGGCCGTGACTATATGGGTCCGACTTGTTTCTCGGTTTTCTCACTTTTGCTTGTATTTTTAGCACCCCATAACCGATTTCTTTGTGTTGGTCCCCTTCTAAGTTATTTTTGTAATCCTCTTTCTTGGACTTTTGTCAGGTCTCTTTCAAAGATTACTTTTATAACTTGTATTGTAGGAGACCGACTTCGTTAGGTCGATCTCTTCTAAGTTATTTTTGTAATCCTCTTTCTTGGACCTTTGTTAGGTCTCTTTCAGGGATTACTTTTATAACTTGTCTTTGTAGGGACCGACTTCGTTAGGTCGATCTCTTCTAAGTTATTTTTGTAATCCTCTTTCTTGGACCTTTGTTAGGTCTAGTTATAGCAATTCCTCTTTAATAGGGTTGGCCAGACCTCTTTCCAGGGATTTGCTGATAACTTGGGTTGACTTCGTCCGATTTTTTAGTGTCGGCCAGTCTTTTTAAGTTATTATATAGCAATTCATAAGACCTCGTCAGGTTCTTTTTGGGATCACTTTCGATAACTTCTTGCATTATTCTGTGTTCATCTTTGCCGATTTGTAGATGGTGGTTTCTGTCCTGGTTTGATCGTCCTTTAGGTGAATTGCGTTTTCACCTTTGTCGGACGATCATTCCTATCGAGATCGTACAGTGAATCTGTTCTTCACTTTCTATCGATCTGTTGCTTTATAATCGGACGATGAATGCTTCAGATTAATGCGTCTTGGGAATTTTTAGAATATCTGAAACGTATTTTATTCAAAGAAAGTGCAAATATATACATGCGGGAGTTTTTCGTACCCTTAAGTCAGATTAAATCTCAGTCTTGATGCCTCATTAAAAAACCTTTTCAGGAAAAAGAGTGCATCTTGTGATGAGATCTTTTACCTTTCCTAGCTATAGCACCTTCTTAGGTTACAGGCGTGCCATGATCTAGGGAGTTCTCGTCCCTCGAGTTCGGACAGTCTGTAGTAGCCCTTCCCAAGTACTTCTTTGACTCGATAGGGTCCTTTCCAGTTGGCTGCCAGCTTTCTTTCTCCGGGTCGAGTTGTTCCAATATCATTTCGGATTAAGATGAGATCGTTCTTAGCGAAACCTCTTGGCACTACCTTTTGATTACACCTGGAAGCCATTCACCGCTTTAGTGCTTCTTCTCTGATCCGAGCTCTTTCTTGGATTTCTGGAAGTAGGTCGAGCTCTTCTCTTTGAAGTTGAGAGTTGGTTTGTTCATTGTAGTGGACTACTCGGGGAGACCCTTCCTCGACTTCTATTGGAATCATTGCCTCCACTCTGTATGCTAATTGAAATGGTGATTCGTTCGTAGTAGAATGGGGGGTTGTTTGATACGCCCATAGGACTTGTGGAAGTTCCTCGGCCCAAGCTCCCTTTGCTTCTTGCAGTCTCCGTTTTAATTCAGCTTGTCCATTGGCTTGGGGGTGTTCGACGGAGGTGAACTGGTATTTTATATTCAAGTCGGCCACTAGTTTTCTGAAGCCTGCATCTGTGAATTGGGTGCCATTATCTGTGGTGATGGAGTTTGGGACCCCAAACCTTGTAATAATGTTCCTATATAGGAATTTCCGGCTTCTTTGAGCAGTGGCGTTGGCTAGGGGTTCTGCCTCGATCCATTTTGTGAAATAGTCTACCCCTACTATGAGGAATTTGACTTGTCCCGATCCCTCGGGAAAGGGTCCGAGAAGATCGAGTCCCCGCTTTGCAAATGGCCAGGGTGAGGTCACGCTGATGAGCTTTTCCGGCGGGGCGATGTGAAAGTTGACATGCTTCTGACATGGTGGACATGTCTTTACAAATTCTGTAGCTTCCTTTCGTAGAGTTGGCCAATAGAATCCCGCCCGGAGTACCTTTTTGGTGAGAGCATGTGCTCCGAGATGATTGCCACAAATGCCGCTGTGTACTTCCTCCAAGACTCCCTTTGTATTAGAGGTCAGTATGTATTTTAACAATGGTACTGAGATCCCTCTTTTGTATAGTGTAGTACTGTGCCTCCCTTTTTAACCTCTTTGCCTCCTTTTCATCTGTAGAGAGCGCTTCTGTTTTGAGGTAGTTAATTATGGGGGTCATCCATCCTTGATCCCGACCTTTTATGACTAGGAATTTTTCTTCTTCCTATATTGACGGGTTCTGCAGTATTTCCTGGATGAGGCTTCTATTGTTGCCCCTTGGTTTGGTGTTGGCTAGTTTTGAGAGTGCGTCAGCTCGGGCGTTTTGCTCGCGGGGTATGTGGTAGATCCTATATTCCCCGAGTTGTCCGAGCTGTTCCTTGGTTTTATCCAAATATTTTTTTATGGTAGGGTCTTTGGCTTGGTAGCTCCCTCTTATTTGTGAGGTAACGACTTGTGAATCACTGTAGATGTTGAGTTTCTGAGCTCCAACCTCCCTAGCCAGCTTCAAACCAGCTAATAACGCTTCATATTTTGCCTGGTTGTTCGAGGCCAGGAATCCGAATTTGAGGGAAAGCTCAAGTTGGGTTCCTTGGTTGCTTTTGATTATCACACCTGCACTGCTTCCGGTTTTATTCGAGGAACCGTCCACGTATATATTCCACTCTATGGGATCTTTGGGGTGTCTGTGAATTCTGCAATGAAGTCGGCTAGGTATTGTGACTTAATGACTGTTCGCACCTCGTATTGGAGGTCGAACTCGGACAATTCGATTGCCCATTGTAGGATTCTTCTTGCTAGATCTGTTTTCTACAATATCCCCTTTATGGGCTGGTTAGTCCGAACCTTAATGGTATGAGCTTGGAAGTACGGGCGAAGTCGTCGGGATGTTAGTATGAGAGCATAGGAAAACTTCTCTATTTTCTGGTAGTTCAGCTCTGACCCCTGCAGTGCTTTACTAATGAAGTAGACGGGTTGTTGCCCACCCTCGTCTTCTCTAATTAGTGCTGAGGCTATTGCCCGACTTCCTACTGCGAGGTATAATATGAGTGGTTCTCCTTCTCGTGGTCGAGATAGGATAGGTGGTCGTCCCAAGAATTCTTTGAAGTCTCGAAAGGCTTGCTCGCATTCCGTTGTCCACTCGAAGTTGTTCCCTTCCTTAAAGTAGCGTAGAAAGGGAGGGATCTTATTGCTGACCCTACTAGGAATCTGGACAAGGCCGTCAATCTCCCATTGAGTTGTTGTACCTCTTTGATGCAGGTTGGGCTCTTCATGTTGAGTATGGCCTGGCATTTATCTGGATTTGCCTCGATTCCTCTTTGTGTGAGTATAAAGCCCAAGAACTTACCTGCTTCCACTGCGAAGGTGCATGTGGCCGGGTTAAGTCGCATGCCATGCTTCCGTATGGTGTCGAACACTTGAACCAAGTCGGTCAGTAATGTCTCTTCACTTTGTGTCTTTATCAACATGTCATCTACGTAGACCTCCATGATTTTTCCGATGTGGTTTGAGAAGAACTTATTCATTAGCCTTTTGATAAGTAGCTTCTGCGTTCTTAAGGCCGAAAGGCATTACGATGTAGCAATAGTTTGCTTTGGGTGTTAAAAATGAGGTTTTTTCTTAATCCGGTGGATACATTGGGATCTGGTTGTATCCCGAGTATGCATCCATAAACGAGAGATACTTATATCCGATGAGGCGTCTACTAGAGCGTCGATGCTTGGGAGTGGATAAGGATCTTTTGGGCAGGCTTTATTGAGGTCGGTGTAGTCGGTGCACATTCGCCACTTCCCATTTGACTTTTTCACCAAGACGACGTTTGCTAGCCATAGTAGGTACTTAACTTCCCTTATGAATCCTGCCTCTAGCAGTGCTTGCACCTGTTCTACCACAGCCTGAGACCGTTCTGGTCAGAGTTTTTTTTGTCTTTGTTGTACCGGCTGGGATCCCGGATATACTGCCAACTTGTGGCTCATTAGTTCGAAATCTATGCCTGGCATATCGGCGGCTTTCCATGCGAAGAGATCAACATTATCTTGTAGGAACTGTATGAGTGATTCCTTTGCGTCTCCTTTCAGGATTGTGTCAATATTAGTTGTCTTATCCGAGGTGTCTCCGATCTGAACTTTCTCTACTTCACCTTCGGGTTGTGGTCGGAGTTCTTCTTGTCTCTGAACTCCACCAAGTTCGATTGTGTGGAACTCTTCTCTTTCGCCTCTGAGGTTTAGACTTTCGTTATAACAGCGACGCGCCATCCTTTGATCTGCTTTTATTGTAGCTATCCCTTCTGCAGTTGGGAATTTCATACATAGATGTGGAGTTGAAACTATTGCGCCGAGATGGTTTAACGTTGTCCGACCTATTAAGGCATTGTAGGCTGAGCTTACGTTGACCACAATGTAGTCTATCTTGAGTGTTCTGGATTAGTTCCCCTTTCCGAAGGTTGTATGTAACGATACGTATTCCAGTGGTTGTACTGGGGTATCCCCAAGTCCGAACAGGCTGTTCGGGTATGCTCTTAGCTCTTTTTCTTCTAAGCCGAGCTTGTCGAAGGCAGTTTTGAATAAGATGTTGGCGGAGCTTCCTTGGTCAATTAATGTACGGTGGAGGTTGGCGTTTGCCAGTATGATAGTGATGACCATAGGGTCGTCGTGTCCTGAGATGATTCCGGATGCGTCTTCTTTGGTAAACGTAATCGCTGGGATGTCTGGCGCCTCCTCCTTTCCTTCGACATGGTATACTTCTTTGAGGTGTCGCTTGCGGGATGATCTAGAGATTCCTCCTCCCGCAAATCCGCCGTGTATCATGTGGACATGTCTTTCCAGTGTGCGAGGTGATTGCTCAGACTGTCCGACATCTTCATCCCTTCTTCTTTTTCTTGGCTCTTCATCCCGGTTGGCCAAAAACCGATCTAGTTTTCCTTCTCTTACTAATTTTTCTATGATATTTTTCAAGTTGAAGCATTCGTTGGTGGAATGTCCTCGGACTCGATGATACTCATAGTATTTGTTCCGATTTCCTCCTCCTCTTTTGCCTTTGAGTGGCCGAGCTGGGGGTATTTTTTTTTTGTGTGGCAGACTTCTTTGTAAACATCTACCAATGATACCCTAAGAGGGGTGTAGTTATGATATTTCTTGATTTTCTCCCCGGAGCGATCTTCCTTTTTCTTGGATTCTTTATCTTTGTCTCGGTAGGCGGAACCAAACCTCGAGGCTTCCCCAAGTCGTGAATTCTCCTCCACGTTGATGTACTTCTGCGCCCGTTCTTGTACTTCGTCCAGGGATGCAGGGTATTTCTTAGATATAGATTGGCTAAAAGGTCCTTCTCATAGGCCATTTATGAGGCCCATAATGGCAGCTTCTGTTGGTAGACTTTGTATGTCCATGCATGTTTTGTTGAATTTTTCCATGTAGTTACGAAGACTTTCCCGATCTCCTTGCTTGATTCCTAGTAGGCTGGGGGTGTGTTTAGCCTTATCTTTTTGTATGAAAAATCTGGCCAGGAACTTTTTGGCCAGGTCGTCGAAGCTCGAGATGGACTTTGGAGGTAGGTTGTCGAATCATCTAATGGCTGTCTTGGTAAGAGTTGTTGGAAAGGCTTTACAGCGAATTGCATCCGAGGCGTCAGTAAGGTACATTCTACTTCTGAATTGCTAAGGTGATGGTTGGGGTCTGAAGTGCCGTCGTACAGAGTCATATCCAGAAGTTTGAAGTCCTTTGGGATTTTGGTCTTCATGATTTCCCTGGTGAATGGATCTTGATCCTTGCGAGAGCTATCCTCTGGAGTGGATCGAGTAGCTTTGGTTTTGAGATCGGCTTCGAGTTTTAGAAGCTTATCTTCTAATTTCCGGCGTTGCCTTATCTCCCGATGTAGATCCTCTTCTTTTTCGCGTTGATGTTGGGCTTCTTTCTCGAGTTGCTTTAATCGATCTTGAAGCGCCTCTATAGCTCCCGCGTTTGGAGAATCCTTTTGTTGTTAAGTTGAGGAGTATCCTTTGGTGTAGTGTCCGCATTTTTGTGCGGCGTTCTATCCTCTAGATCTGAGTCATGGTCGTTGTCATGGTCGTCCGCCATGGTGATGGGATGACTTCCAGGTTCCCCGATAACGGCGCCAATGTTCCGATGGTTACCTGAAATTGGAGGTCGATCTCGTACGAGATCTTCTGTGCTGGTTGGAGCAGTTGTGTCCGACTTGTTGGACTTGGTGGTAGTGCTGATCCTTCGTCCCCAGAGGGTGGGGGGTACCTGCAAGGGACTCCGATGCTTAAGTTAGCAAGGGTATTAAGCAGGTATTGAGTAAAATCAGAGTATGAGTTATACCTGGGTGCTCCAGTGTATTTATAATGGTGAGATATGACCTTCTTTTGATAAGATAAGTTAGTTATCTTATCTTATCTTATCTTTTGTCGAGGTCAGCTTATCTTCCATGGAACCGCCCTTATCTCTATAGACTTGGGCTGCCTTTGGATCGGGATCGTATTCCTTGAGTTGGGCCCTTCTTTGGGCTTTCCTGTCGATTTGGCCGAGTTCTTTACGAAGAAGTCGGTCCGCTTGACCTAAAGAGGTCGGTCGCTTTGCTACTGAACATCCCGGCTCGGACAGCTCGACCCAGGGTATGAACACTTCCATTAAAGCAATTGGAGTAAATGATTTATCAAAGTGTATTCCTTCCACTTGATCATATCCTTGTGCAACAAATTTCGCTTTGTTTTTCACAATCTTGCCATCTTCTCCAAACCTGTTTCTAAAAATCCATTTTCTTCCTGTAACTTTCTTGCCATTTGAATCCGGAACCAAAGTCCAGACCTTGTTCTTTTCAAATTATTTTAGCTATTCTTCCATAGCTTTAACCCAAGATAGATCCCTAAGAGCTTCTTCAATATTTTGAGGTTCAATAGTATAAATAAGGGTAAAGTTGCTAAATTCTAGCCTTCTTGCGGATGATCTTGTAGTAATGTCTTGTGAGAGGTCACCAATGATGAATTGATTAGGATAATTCTGCATGAATCTCCATTCTCTAGGTTTAGAAGCATTCGAATCAGGTTCAGGCACTGGTTCTGCAGATTCTGTTTTTGTAATTGAATTGTCTTCTACAAAATTAGGAGATAATTATATTTTATCTCTAGAATTTTTATCAATAACTGCATCTGTAGAATTTGATGCAGTTTCAGGGATAGAGGCTTGTCTATGACTATTTTGAACTTCAGTAGGATCTGTGATATCATCTATTTGAACACTAGAAACAACATTAGATTCACAAATGTGATGTTTATGGTTTTCTCAATAGTTTTGGAGTTTTTGAGATAACTCTATAAATTTTGCTAGTAGTGGAATAACCAAAGAACATGCCTTCATAATACTTCGGATCAAACTTACCTAGATTTTCTTTTGTATTTAAAACAAAATATTTGTATCCAAAGATATGAAAGTATTTCCGATTTGGAAAAGTTCATTTCCATAGCTCAGATATAATTTTCTTTAAAAACTTACGAATGATGGTTTGGTTTAGAATATAGTAAGTAGTATTCACCACTTTAGCCTAAAGAAAACGAGGAATGCATTTTCACATAACATAGCTCTAACCATCTCTTGAAGGTTTCTATTCCTTTTTTTTACTATACTATTTTGTTGTAGTATTCTTGGACAAGAGAAGTTATGTGTAATGTCATTCTCATCACAAAAGGATTCAGAAAGATAGTTTTCAAATTCTTTTCCATAATCACTTCTAATAGAAACAATTTTTAAATCTTTTTTGTTTTGAATATTTTTGCTAAATTTTCAAAAATCTTGAAATCATCATTCTTATAAGCAATAAAAATTACCCAACCATATCTAGAATAGTCATCCACTATAACCATATCATAACTTTTTCCTCTAAGACTTTGAGTTCTAGTTGGTTCAAAGAGATCAATATGCAAAAGTTCTAAAGGGTGTTTAGTAGCGACATCATCCTTAGATTTAAAAGAGGATTTGGTTTGCTTACCCATTTGACAAGTATCACAAATGATGTCTTTGTCAAACTTAATATTAGGAATACCTCTCACTAAACTTCTTTAAACTAGCTTAGAGATTTGGACTGTAACGACCCAGTTTCTAGCATGTTATGACCAATTCTAGCCGTCATGTGCTATTTCACAGCTTTTCTTAGAGACTTTAGACCGTATATTAAATATATACATTTGAGCTTATAGCGCTAGTCGAGATCGTGTATTAGATAGATATAACGGAATAGGTAATAGTTAAACAGATAATATTTACATAGAGCATAGAAAACACAGAAAACATAATAATATCATACATGTATGTCCGAAGACTCATTTAGTACATCATAGTTCATGCTAGGTACGTCGTTGCTTATTCATAAAAATATCTACAGACTCCATTATTTATATTAACAGGCCCAGACTCATAAGAGCTACTCTAGTCTGAGACCCGTTCTAAGTTATTTATATAGATATTTATAAAAGTACCTATCCCTCTAAAAGTTTACATAGAGCGATGGCAAAGACTACTACTGCTATTATTATTGCTGCTACTCATGAATATCCTGGTAGCTGAGAAAATATTGTGCTGAAGCATGGAAAGAGTCATCAGACACACCTATGGTGTTGCTGCTCGCCTATCCAAATGCGAAAAAATCAAAGAAGATCACACACTAGTGCCATCTGCAGAATGGGAGAAAGTAAGGGGTGAGAACCTAAGGTTTCCAGAAGGGTACTACACGGAAAACCTAAGGGGTTCCGCAGCCTAAGTCTAAGAGTTCGCACAGTTAAGTTGGTAAGTCACGCAAACAAGTACAATCACAAGTATATAGCAGAATAGTAAGCAAGCACAAAATATAAGAAACATAGATAAATCACAATCACAAAGAAATGTAGCAACCAAGTATGATGCATGTCTGGTCCTACGCAGGCCATAAGCTCTCGCCTTGATTGACTCCCCCAACCCGACGTTGCCTGGGACTAAGCTCGAATATGATTTTTCCAACTGTATACATTTTGCATACATGCCCAATGGACAAAGCCACATGCATTCTAGCAACTAGTAATCATTCCAAAACTTGACGCCATAGTATACTAACAGTTGAAGAAACAGGTTTTAACATAAAGTGGGCATCCCCACATCTTAACATGATTTTGATTCTGTCGGAGCAGAAACTCCTCTTTCCTAGATAATCTCTTAGGATGTTTCTGGTTCCGTTGGAGCAGACACTCCTCTTCTCCAGATAAACTTGTGGGTTTACAGTTTTCTTTTTCCGTGGCACTTTTCAAATAAACTTTATCTCTAAGGGACTTCTCTACCCTTCTTTTATAAGAGCTTGTGCCTAGTCTTTTCTTTTAAAATGTCTCAACCTTGTCACATTTTATCATTTTGACCCTAATATCTTTATATAATTCCAAATTTACTCTTTTATACATAACTTCTCTTTTTACCCCTTTTCTTAAGCTTTTAGTGATGCTTTCACTATTAATGTTATTACTTTACCATTTTACTTTCATATCCTTCCTAACATATCTTTTTACCCTTCATTAAGTTAATTAACCATTTTTATATTTACTTTATGTCCAAAATTACCATTTTACCCATAAGTGCTCTAATTTTTCCGTTTAACCTTATTTAGTATCAAAATTTTACTGGATTGATCCTAATATTTTTCTATGACCCAATTATTCATAGTATTTTTATTAAATACCGATTCTACCCTAGAAACCTAAAATACAATTTTATCCTTTATTGATTTATTTATTTATTTTAGTTATCACTTTTTACCATTTTATTCCTAATTTTTACTACATCTTTTATCGAGGCCTAAAAATTTATTTTAATTATAATTTTGACTCAAATAATTTATTTAATTATTATTTTACCCATAAAGTCATTATATTCAAAATTTTAATTATATCTTGCTTAAATTATATTTGTAATCCTCTTTTTACTCAAAAAAGACCATTTTTACCTACTTGTTTCATAGAATTAAAACTATTTTTTTAACTTCTTTTAATCCTTGAGCACGTTTCTTTTCAAATTTTTAGGTGTTGAAATTTTCAAAAATACATTTTTATATTTTTATCCACTTTTAGTAACTTTTAAAGCTTGAAACTTAAATTCCAAGTACTTCCATATTTTTCTCTGTCATCACACAAAATTCAGAGGCAAATATATTTTATATTACACATATTTAGCAAGTCAAAATAGAGATAACTCATAGAATTTCTAAATTTATAAAACAAGAATAAATTCACCACAAAGTGGTTCATATGAACACTAAAAATAAGCACAAACATATTCTATCTAATCCTAACCCTTACCTCTTGTTTAATTCAGTTACTAGACCTCTCAAACACTAGAAATACTCTCACAAAAGTTGGAATACGTTTGAATATGGTGCAATTTTTGTAGCCAAAAGCGTCTCAAAAAGTGTTAGATTTGATCACTCTGAGCTTGAATTTTGTATAGCTCCTTAGGTATGCTCGATATGGATTTTAAGAGAGATTTTCTATACATGGAAGAGAGTAAGAATTCATCATGGTCACTACTGGAAAAATTAAAAAGAATAGAGAAGGAACAAGAGCTCACCTTGCTGAATTTTCGGTAAAAATACGAGAATTAGTGAAAAGGGGCAAGGAATTGTGTTTGTATGGTTTGGTTTCTTGAAGAACGCATGAAGAATAATAGAAGAGATGCCGGAATCAAGACTGAAATATAGAGAGAAGGTGTAGTATTTTTCTCTCTTTCTCTCTCAAGAATTCGGTCAAAAAAGTGATAAAGATGCATAAGTATTTGTAAAATTTGTGAGCAGGGTTTCTTTAAATAAAAATTCAGAGTTTCGACTGAATTTTTTATGGTGAAATAGACTGTGAATTTTGTGGTCAAGATCTAAGGATTAATGAAGAAGGGGTCAGAGAACGAGGAAGTTTGGTCAGAACTTGTGTGTCGAGTTTATCCAAGTTAACAACAGTTAGTTACTCAGGGTTAAAAACACAACAGAGAGGGGGTGAGAGGCTAAGGCTGGGAGAGAGGGAAGAGTTACTTGGATAGCAAGTAAGAGGATTCAGAGTCTCTAGGAGTCGTTTGCAGAATACTAGTAAAAAATTCGGTTCGGGATAACTTTTACCGTGTGGTAAAATAATTAACTGTTAAGATTTATTCATAATTAAAGGAATAAATTATGAATAGATGAATAATATTAATTTTGGGACACAATTACCAAGGTAGAAATTATTTTTACTACTAATTTCGAGTTTTTTGGCTACTTTTTTTTTTCGACACATGCAAAACCATCACTAAAAGTGAATTTCCAGCTCAAAAAGTCTCTATCGAGAAAAATAAACCAATAGCAATCAAGTCTTTACTTTTTACTAGTCAAATTTGACTTAAAGGAATTAATTACCATCACAAAGTCAAGTTTGACTTATTAATTACTCTTTTTTCTAATTTATTTTTTTTTACCATTGAACTTGCCTCACTAACTCTTGTTAAGCCATGGTTTGGCATTTTGCGAAATAAATTGTAGTCTGAAAAGTTAGTTTACCGAAAACTGAGTTCTTACCTGAAACATGCTTTCATGTCCTAGTCTCTTGTGCCAAATTCATTTTTCAGAATCAAATGAAGAAAGACATTTTGCATTTTGATTCTTTAGTTCATCTAGTGTTAACCATAGACATTGTCACACCTTTTGGTTATAAATAAAATAGAATTAGAGATTTCATTAGTCACCTTGGATTCGATTTTCTAAATATTATCATATAACTATTGTCACATAATTGACTTATGCTAATGAGGTTATGTGTTAATCCTTCAATAAGAAATATTTTGTCAATGCAAGATGAGAAGTCCTTACTCACTTTTCTAATGGTTATGACTTTTTTTTTACCATCATCTCCAAAAGTCACAAATCTACCATCATATTTACTTAATTTGATGAATAATATGGAGTTTTTGGTCATATACCTTGAACATTCGATATCAAGATACCACATGTCTTTAATCCTCTTGGATGCAAGGCAAACCTGCAAAATTTTCATGAAGCTTTAGGTATCCAAACTAACTTGGATCCTTTGATATTAATTCTTTTTGGTTGTCCGAGAGCATTATAATAAACAATATTATAAACATGATTATCAATTTTTCTTTTGTGAATGAAGCATTGCGGAGGAGAATGAACAGCTCTGTTGCAGTTTGAACAAGTGTTAATTCTTGTTGAAATTTTAGATTTGAAAGAGGATTTTTGAAAGAGGTGGCCTTTCTTGATTTGGAAGAGGACACTTCAAAATTATTCTTTAAAATAGTTTTCCTTTCCTCCACAATCCAAGACCAAATTTTATGAACAGAGGCCTTTGATTAGCAAGAATTTTGTCCAAATTTTTGGAACTTTGAACAAATTTTGTTAAATCAATATTTAAGTTTTTAATTCTGTATTGTAGTTTCTCATTTTCAGCAAGAGCTTCACTTGTAGTAGCAGCAGAACAATTTGATTTTAAATCTTCTATTTCAATTTTCAAGAACTCATTTTCTTGTTTCAAAATATTATAGGATTCGATTTTGCTTAATTGTTCTTTCAGCTTGACATTTTCTAGTTTCAGAGCTTCATTTTCCTTTTTGCATTTGCTATATTATTCAGAAAGCTTAGATGAATTTTCAGTCAAGTCATCAATAATATAATTTATCAGTTAGAAGTTTAGTATAATCTACCTCTTTATCTTTGGTTTGATTGGCCATAAGATAAAGTTGAGCTTCATAGTCAAAATCATCATTTTCAATATCATTTTTGAGATCTTCTAATAATGTTATGAGAATCTTTTTTTTTCTTTCTCTCTCTTCTGTTGTTGTTCTCCTTCTTCTTTTTTGGGTGGTCATAACAGTAATGACCAGGTTCTCTATAGTGGTGACAAATAACTTTACTTTGATATTTTTTAAAATTCCTTGAAGACGATTCTTTATCTTTGTATCTCATCATCCTTCTTACCCTTCTAATAAAGAACGCAAGCTCATCGCACTGTAATCATCTTTTGTTTCTTCTTCTTTGGAGGAGATCTTTAATTTTAGTGCTAGATCATTTTTCTTGGTTCATGGCGCGTTGGTTCATATGCCAACAGTTTTTCTCTCATCTCGTCATATGAAAATTTTTTTAGATTGTTCCCTTCAACGGTAGCAATGCTCTTATTTTTCCATTCTTTGGTGAGACTTCTTAGGATCTTTTTTACAAGCTCTTCTTTAGTGTGCTTCTTTTTCATAGCATCAAGATTATTGATGATTATAAAAAATCTTTCAAACATATCATATATGCCTTCACCTTCTTTCATGAGAAACATTTCATACTCCTTCATAAGCTTGTTGATACGAGTTTCTTGAACATGTTCTATTCCTTCGTGACTGAAGAGTAGTTTATCCTATATTTCTTTTGTGGTTTTGCACCTTGAGACTTTTTTGAATTCTTCATGACTAATTATGCAATGCATCAAATTAATGGCTTTGACATTTAGTTTTATTTTCTTTTTGTCTTCATCGTTCCACTCAATATCTTCTTTTGGAACAACATCTCCTTCCTCATTGAGTTTGGTAGAAGTGTCTGATCTATTGAGAATGATTTTTCAGATATTGTAGTCCATGGATTGCACAAAAATTTTCATCCTTTCTTTTCAATAGGCATAGTTAGTACCATTGAAGAATGACGGCCTATTGTTAGATTATCCTTCTGTTAGAGTAAATGTAGCAATATTGTTTGCCATGAATCGTTAATTTCAAGCTGTGAAACTTGCCCCTTGAGTCTAAGCTCTAATGCCAATTAAAGGTTTTCAAGTAAATTAATAAGGAGGTTGAATCAAAGAACCACTTTTAATGCTAAAAACAAATTGTGCAGAAATCTGATTTTAGGAGATAAGATAAGTTTTTGTCTTGTGCTTAGCAGAGTAGAATATGAAAAAAAGTAGAAAGAAAGAAGAATGAGACCACGATATATCTTGATTCGGCCATAAGGTGTAATATCACCTACGTCTAGTCTCTACACAAGAATGGTGAAATTATACTATGCTCAAATTGAATTACAACCACAAATACCAAAAGACTCACTCTTATAAGAACTACTAAGCAATTTCAAGTTTAGTGAGTCACTTAAGTGCTAAGTCAGAAATGTATCCTCTCAATTTTTTTTAACAATTAAGGGAGTAAAGTGTGATTTTTTCACCATTAATTTTATAAATGAGACAAAAAATAAATACGAGAGAAAAAATAATAAAGGGTTAAAAATCACACTTTATACTCAATTTTTTTTTAATAATGGAGAAGATCCATTCCCGTGCTAAACTTACCTAGTTAAAAAGAACTAAGTGCACTCATTCCTAGTACACTTTTTTCGAAATCAAATCTTTAAACAAAATTGAATTGGCTTTTGTATTCTCACTTTTTTTTTGCCTTTTGTATCATTTAATAGAAATCTTAATTTTAGACAAAAATAAACAAAATCACGTGTAAAAAAAAAAGAATGATGACCAAGTGTATTAGATTATATGTAATTTTTAAGCCTACTCTTTTTTGCATCCAATCTCTTATTTTATAGCTTGATGAGCTTCCTTTATGTAGGAAATTTTTTTTTTGTTTTTGCTTTGACTAGCCGTTGCAGGGCACCCAACCATCGACAATTAAGGAGGAAACCTTCCTCTTTTATTCTTTGAACTTATGGCAATGAAAGAAATCAGATGTGCAGTACATTGATAAGAAAAGAAATTATATTTTCTTCATTAAATTAAAATATGCAGTAGATACAAGGTTCTGGAAACCGGACCGGACCGGCCGGTTCGACCGGTTTAACTGCGAACCGGCGCTACAAACGGTCCGGTCCTCTCCTGAAAACCGTGCAGTAAAAAACTGCTTAAGAACCGGCGAACCGATCAAAAACCGGCCGGTTAGACCGAACTGGTGACCGGCCGGTTACGCTAAACGACGCCGTTTTATGATTAAAATAAAAAAAAGAGACCGACCCGACCCGCTCGAGGAGCACCCTACCCCCCCTTTCTTCCCCTGACCCCATTCATTCACGGAGAACCTTAGCCGCGAAGAAGGAAGAACAATAGCCCCCCTGTCGCCGTTTCGTCCCCTGGTGTCGCCATCCTCAGCCCCAGTAACCCTCTAATCTCCATCTTCGCCTGGTTCCTACCCAGTAGCCCTCCATCTCCATCGGCTTCATCTTCTCAACAACAGCATGCAGTAGCCCTCTCATCGCGCGGTCGGCGGTCCTCAACAGTCAACACCGGTAGCCCTCCATCGACCCCAGGTGAGTGACTCGTCCTCTGCTCATCTTCTTTGTTCTTCGCCTCTGCTCATGTTCTTCCATCGACCCCGGTAGAAACATGCATAAAATTGAACTTCCTCTGTGAACTGAACTTAGAATTATGTTTAATTTTCTGTGAACTGAACTTAGAATTATGTTTTATTTTGTTGGTCAATTTGTGTTTGGTCAATTTGTTTCCTCGGCTCAATTTCTGTTTGCTGTTGAGCATAAGAAATAAAAAATCTGAACTGTGAACTGTGTGAAGTGTGAACTTGCTCTGTAAAATTGGCTCTGTGAACCGTTCAATTTCTGGAACTTCATCTGTGAACTGTTCAATTTCTGTGAACTTAGCTCTGTAAACTTCCTCTACTCAGTGCTCATCTTCTTCCTTCTTTGTTCCTCTGCTCAATTCCTGTTTGTTGGTTAGCATAAAAAATTAATAATCTGAAAATTAACTGGCTGTGGCTGATCTTCTATTTTGCAGCTCAATTCCTGTTTGTTGCACAATTTCTATTTTGTTGGTCAATTTGAACTGTGAACTTGCTCTGTAACTGAAGACATTCTGTTTTCTGTTGCTCTCTATTTGTCAATTTTATACAAACACGGTTTGGTATGTAACTAAAGACATTCTGTTTTCTGTTGCTCTTTTTTCTTTGTTGCTCCATATCTTTGGTGCCCCCCTTCTCTTTTCCCAGTTAAGATTAAATGATTCTTCCATTATGAACTTTGGTTGCATTCGGCAAGTATTGTTTAATGTTTATACAATGCATATCGTCTTAAATACAGATTGATGTCTGAAGGATTTGTTTCATACCTGGAGTTGTGGAAAAAAAAATGGAGTTTCATTTAAAAGATTGTAACATCATTTGCAGTATCAGCTACTTTGTTGATGTAAATATCAATATTATACTCTAATATGCTATCTTGTATTGCTTCCTTTTGTAAATATCAATTTCTGACTTTCTGTGAACTGTTTAATTTCTGACTTGGCTATTTTTACTTTTTAATTTCATATATGTTTTATTAATTTCAGTTATGGAAGATAATATTAATCAAGAAGTATCTGCTAATAACAATGTTTTATGTAGAGTTTTAAATTTCGAAGATATTTTAAGATTTATATCAGACTATAATTATATTTTAGGATGTGTATTTATAATTTATTTATTATTCTATTCTAAAACGGTTTTTCCGGTTGAACCACCGGTTGAACCGGTTAGACCAATAAACTAGTGAACCAGTAATTAGAGCGGTTTAATGACCGGTCCGGTTTTCTGAACCTTGAGTAGATGTGCTAGCTATTTTTTTTTTTACGACATTTTGATTTGGATATTCTTTCTATCTTGATATGATTATCCTCGATTAATTTCTACAATATTTTGCCATAAAACTAGTTATTATAAAAAAATAATTACGTATTGTCATAATAAGGTACAACTTAAATTTTGAATCAACAACTACAATTATAACTTTATACAGTTATTTTTTTTGCTCTTCAATTTACTTATCCAACCTGTATTTCATTTTCATATGAGCATTCATTCTTTTAACTTTTTAATTTGCCTCCAATCTTTCGCATACAAAGATAGCACATTGTCTTTCTCTTTCATTAGTTTGATTTTTTAAAAAAATGGTTTAATTACTCTGTTGGTCCCATAGTTTCACAAAATTTTCAATTAGATTCTTATACTTTTTTTTAATTGGGTCACTATACTATTTTTTTTTCAATTAAGTTCCTCTTGGCAGTAATTAGCTTAATTTTATAAGGACCAAACTAAAAAAAATTAGTGCAGATACCCAAATAAAAAGAAAAAAAAGTGTTGGAATCAAATTAAAAAAAAAATTGGTACAAGAAATCAATTAAAAGGAAATTTGTCACTTTACACTAATAATAATCATCATTGCTCCATAATTAATAATAAAATTATTTTTTTAATTTTTTAAATTATTAATTATGTAAAGTATTTTTTTAATTTTAGTATATCAATATTTACTTTTAAATTAAATCTCTTTTTTTTTTTTGTTAAACTGCTTTGTATTGGAAGATTTTATTTAGTAATTTTATATTTCACAATATCATTTGTTTGACATATAACACTAATTATTTAATTGGCATATAAAAATACAAAAAAATTTGCATCTATTAATAGTTTATTTTTTTGGTGATTATCTACTAATGATTTGTTAAAATATTAATATGCTAAAATTTTAAATTATTAATTATGTAGAATACTGAGTTTGACATTTAAGTATATATACATTTGTTTATAATTAAATTAAAATAAATAAATTATATTGTATAAAAGTTAATTAATTTAATTTTATTCGTTTGATATGT
>NC_029776.3:24435944-24447039 GCF_000817695.3 Arachis duranensis
ATATGTGGTACTTATTATTTGATTGGTATATAAAAGACATAAGAAAGTCTGTACCTACTAATAGTAGAGTGAAAAAATTTTCATAAATACTTTGGTAATTCTTTTTTGAATTTTTAATCATTTTTATGTTGGTTAATATTAATTTTTTTTACTTATTATTAGATTGACATATAATATTAAAGTTGTAGCAAGATAAGAATATTTGTTAATTAGTTTTTTTAAATAATTTAATAACCCAATAAATATTTAAATTCTGTGTTATATATTTTTTTAATGTTTCAATCTTCATGATTACTTTCTTCATGGTCAATTTAAGGTTTAATTTATTGTTTTTTTATAAATCTTCTATTTTTTAAATTATTTTATTTTATTAGGTTTTTGAATTTAATTAAATTGTGTTTTTTTACTTTAAAAATTTTAAAGTCAAAATATATTCCGTTTAAATAATTATAATCATATGATCAAAAAAGTATTTCAAGAGAATAAGTTTGTATTTAGACAATTTATTGAGTATAATTGAAATAAATGTATTAAAATACAATAAACAAAATTGTTAATTCAATATTTATTGATGGATAACTATCAAAAAAAATATTGTATAAATAATAAAAAATGAGTTGATAATATATAGGCCAATTTAGGTAATCAAAATAAAGTAAAACAAATAACAAAAAAAATATATACAATTCTATCTTTTGTTAAGTGGTACAAAGATAATATATAATAATATAATAAAAAAGAATTACTATCATCAACTTATTAAATTTGACTAATATCAAAATGAGGATTAAGACACAAATTAAAAAGATGAATTCAAAAGTTTTTGTCTTTTTTTATATAATATTACACTTTAAGTAATTATTTTTTATGAATGGTGTTTAAATGACAACAAAATAGTAAAAAGATTTGTATTAGTTATGAAAACTAATGTCATCTTTATAGTACGATCACATTATTTTAAAACATGCAAAATGAAATAATAAAGTATAATTTAATTAATATGCACAATAAAACTGGTAAAATTTATATATTAGTCGTCAAATATAAAAAGCAAATAAGCAATGATAACCTTCTGTTTTAAAATACTATATTAAATTGTAACTTAAATTTATAATTATTAGTTAAAAACTTATAATAATGTAATATTTTTTATTATATTAGTTAAAAATAATTTTATTTTGATATTATTTTTTAGGATTAATGATATTAAATTTTGATAATTTGAACAAAAATTTTGGATGCTTTATGACTTAATTTTTTTAAAAGAACTGATGAGTTTGGAAAATTCTAATTTAAATTGATGATGATCAAACATTATTAACAGCAAAATTATTAATCTAATTTTGATTCATATATGTTAATTAATTAATTTTGCTGTGCAGGTATAAAATGGGCTTTAACATATGTTAATTAATAATTTATTGATGCAGATTTTAATTGGGCCGAAAATAAAATTCTGGTGGAAGCCCAATTCATCCTTGGTATTAAAATGATATGATCATTATGGCTAAACTTTTGGGCCGAAACAAAAGAAAATTAACAAGCCCAACTGTTTTATTATTGGCTCAGCCTTGAGTGTCCAAATGATTTTGTGGCTGAAGCCAGTTATTATATTGGGCCAGATTAATTTTGTTGCTACCAAGCCCAACATTAATTTTTGTTGAATACTTCCAAGTTTGGTCCGAAACTAAATTTGAATGAAAGCAAAGGTTGCCTTCAACCGAACCCAATTCAAGCATGTGGTGGAATTCAAAATCTTTAATAAAGTGAATTGAATACATGCATGGGAACTATGAGAGAGAAATTGTGTTTGACAAGATTGATTGCTTAATGCTGCACGCTACTCTAAGGGAAGTAAAAGCAACTTTGTAATGATATTGATTAACACATTCAATTGCTTTTCTTCCAAGTTGCTTATTCTCTCTCATCTCTTTCTTCTTCTTCTTCGGTTATTGACCAGAAAACCATGGAAGCTACATGGAGCTACCAAAAAGAAAAAGAAGAAGCTGCATGCATCAAGACTATCAAGTTAATGATGGCACGGAAAAGAAAACCAAAAGTATGTTGTGGCTGAGATAATCACCAAAAAGTGGTAAGATTTGGTGAGGTAATCTCGGATCCTTCATACTCAAAAATAAAGATGAAGATTCGGCCAGCAAAGAAGATCTTTGGAGGATGGCTTGTCTCTAATTCTGCTCAACCACCACAGGAAGTAGCTAGAGTGGCGAAGTGATGGAAGAGGCAGAGATTGGAGCAAATGAAGCCATCATCATCATGAAGCATCAAGGGCCAGAAATCCATCTTGGAGAGGAAGCCAAGGATGGAGCGCTCGGATTGATGAAGAGTGAGGACCAAGGAAGGACTAGAGGTATTTGCATGTTGGTTTTTGCATTAGTTACCTCTTCTCTCTCTGTGGCCGAACCGGTTCGTTTTGAAGGAAAGGAAGCTAAGCTCGGGTGTGTGTTTCAACTGTGAAGGCTTCACCTCTCTATAAAAGGGGGTGAACAGTCGTGGTTTGATTCAAGGAAAGAAAGTGAGAGTGCAAGGCACAAAAGTCTCATAGCTACCTAAGCTTACAGATTTTCTTCTCCTTCAATGTATTCTGTTTAGTATTTTTTTTGTTTAATTTTGTCATGTCTTGAGTCTCATGGAAAAAGGCAAACAGTGAGGTTTGTATGAAAAAGCCATAGAGCGGAAAAAGGCAGAGAGTGCAAAATTAAAAGAAAAAGCCATAGATGTCTTAGAGTTCCTTTGTTCATCTATGTTGTGTTTCATGATTCTGTGGGAATCCCTTTGTAAGTTGGGTTAGCACTTTACAATTTGTAATCTGGATGATTATAGTGAAATTCCATCATTGTTGTGATGGAGACTGGATGTAGGCTGCATTGCACTTAGCAGCTGAACCAGGATATATCTGGGTGTAATCTTCTCTCTCTACTTCTTCATTTCTGTTTCTGTTGCACAGGAGCTAAAATAAAAAATGTCTCGTTCCAAGTGATGAGACAAAAGTAAAAAGTCTCATGGCTAGGGACGAGACAAAAACAGAAAAGTCTCCTCAAGACCAGAAAGTGTAATAAAAAAAAGGGGCTAAGATTCAACCCCCCCTTCTCTTAGCCACTGAAACCATCAATTGATATTAGAGCTTGGTCTCAAAGAGACCAAGCTTTGCAGCTTGGAGAAAAGATCCTCATGGCAGAAAGCAGTGGCTCAAATCTGGTGTCCTATAATCTTACAGAAGGCCAGTCAAGCAACAGACCGCCTCTCTTCAATGGGAAAAACTATACCTATTGGAAGGAGAGAATGAAGATGTTTGTGCAAGCAGTAGACTACAGGCTTTGGAAGATCATCCTAGAAGGACCACAGTTTCCTACTAACACAAGTGCTGAAGGAGTAATCACTCTTAAACCAAAAGCAAGCTGGACAGAAGAAGATAGAAAGAAAGTGGAGCTAAATGCCAAGGCCATAAATCTACTCAACTGTGTTATCAGCTTCGAGGAGTACCGACGGGTATCACGATGCACAATGGCAAAGGAAATCTCGGATAAATTACAAATCACTCATGAAGGAACCACCATCGTTAAGAAGACTCAGATAGACATGTTAAACAGGGAATATGAAATGTTTACAATGAAGGAAGGAGAATATATTGATGAACTGTTCGAATGGTTCAATTCCATTACTGTTGGCTTAGATGCTATGGGAGTAACTCATTCTGATTTTGTGCTTGTGAGAAGAGTGTTGAGATGTCTCACTAAAGAGTGGGAATAGTGAGAAGAGTGTTGAGATGTCTTACAAAAGAGTGGGAAACAAAAGCTTTAATTATTTCAGAAAGCATTAATCTTGATTCCATGACACTTGATGATTTGAGAGGAAATCTTCTTGCTTTTGAAAACACTTATTTAAAAAGGGAGTCAAAAAAGAAAGGAATTGCATTTTCTTCTGTTACTAACCCTCTGGATGATGAATCTAGTGATAACTCATCTGAAAATGAATTTGTGTTGTTTGCCAAAAAATTCAGGAAAATGATGAAGTTCAAAGGCAAAGGCGGCAGCTCAAGGAAAGTGAAGAAAGACCTCAGCAAAGTGACTTGCTTCAACTGCAAAGAAATGGGACATTACTAATCTGTTACTATTGCAAGGAAATGGGGCATTTCAAATCTAATTGTCCCAAGTTAAAGAAGGAGGAAAAGCCGAAAAAGGGAAAGAAGAAGGGACTGATGGCTTCATGGGAAGATTTGGAAAATGACTCAGATGATGATGATGAAGAATTTGAGACTAAGTCACAGCCTTGTCTCATGGCAGATCATGTAAATTAGGTATTTTTTCAAAACCCTGACACTGAAGACCTTCATCTCATGATAGATCACCTCTCTGAAAAAATAAGATGTTTTCTGACTGATAATCAAGATCTTGAACAACAAATTTTCATTCTTAAAGCTGAAAATGATTTTCTCAAAGAAAAACTAAGGGAGGCAGAAACTGCTTGTGATCTTGTGGAAGAAAATAAGCAGTTGAAAGCTCAACTCAGAAGCTGTAAAAGTGATCACTCGGTAGTGGCGTATGTAAACTGTTTTAAGGAAAATGAAGAGTTGCGGGAAAAGGTTAAAAATCTTGAAAATGACTTAGCCAAATTTACTCTCAGTTCTGAAAATCTAAATCAAGTATTGGCTAGTCAAAAACCACTTTTTGATAAAGCTGGATTGGAATTTTATAAATCTGATGAGAAATCCTCTTTTAAAGATAAACCTTCTTCATCCAATGACACAAGGTTTCAAGATCCCACCTACTTTAACAAAACAGCAACTCCAAGATTTTGTAGATTGTGTAACCGAAGTGGTCATTTTCCAATTCAATGTTTCTTTGGTGAAAGAATAATTGGTGATAAAGTTTACAAAGTTGTTTTTGATTACAATGATTTGGGACATAGGAGATGGTTTAACGTGAAAGGATCCAAGAAAATTTGGATACCTAAGGTCACTTGAGCTTATTTTGTAAGTATGCCTAGCATCCAAGAAGAAAGAAAATATGTGGTACATGGATAGCGGATGCTCTAGGCATATGACCGGAAAGACAACCTTCTTCATAAAGCTTGATGAATATGATGGAGGATTTGTCACTTTCGGTGATGATGCAAAAGGAAAAATAGTGGTTGTTGGAAAAGTGGGTAAAAATCTCTCATCTTGTATAAATGATGTCCTTCTTGTACATGGCTTGAAACACAATTTACTTAGTGTTAGTCAATTATGTGATTTGGGTTTTGAAGTTATTTTTAAGAAATCTGTTTGCTTAGTTGTTTGTGAGAAAACTAGGGATGTTCTATTTGAAGCTAAAAGATGCAACAATGTGTATGGATTAACTCTTGAGGATTTAAAGGAACAAAATGTAACATGCTTTACCTCTCTTGAATCTGAAAAATGGCTTTGGCATAGAAAGTTGGGTCATGCTAGCATGTACCAAATTTCTAAGCTAGTCAAAAGGAATTTGGTTAGAGGAATTCCAAACATCAAGTTTGATAAGGATCTTACTTGTGATGCTTGCCAATTGGGCAAACAAGTAAAATCCTCTTTTAAATCAAAAGATGGAATCTCAACCAAAAGACCATTGGAAATGTTACATTTTGATCTTTTTGGTCCTACTAGAACTCAAAGTTTAGGAGGTAAACACTATAGTTTTGTGGTGGTAGATGATTACTCTAGATTTGGTTGGGTGCTTTTCCTTGCTCATAAGAATGATGCATTTTATGCCTTTTCCACTCTTTGCAAGAAAATTCAAAATGAAAAGGATTTGAAAATTGCCCATTTGAGAAGTGATCACGGAAGAGAATTTGAAAATCAAGACTTTGAAAAATTCTGTGATGACTTAGGGATTTCTCATAACTTTTCATGCCCTAGGACCCCCCCAACAAAATGGGGTGGTTGAAAGAAGGAATCGAAGCCTTGAAGAAATGACTAGGGCTATGCTATGTGAGAATGAGATTCCTAAATTTTTATGGGCTGAAGCTGTAAACACAGCATGTTATGTTTTGAATAGAACAATCATTAGAAAAGGGTTAAAGAAAACCCCTTATGAGCTATGGAAAGGAACCCCTCCAAATCTTAAGTACTTTCATATTTTTGGATGCAAATGCTTTGTTATTAACAATAAGAAAAACCTTGGAAAATTTGATCCAAAATCCAATGAAGGAATATTTGTTGGATATTCCACCACAAGCAAGGCCTATAGAATTTATCTCAAAGAATATAGGACCATAGAGGAATCCATACATGTTACTTTCTATGATTCTAACTTAATTCCCAGTACTGTAAAGGATAATGATTCAGATTGTGAAGAAGATGGAACAAGTAAAGAAATTCTCAAATCTGTGCAAAATGAAGAATCTGTCAGCCCAATTATGTCTTATCAGATTGGAGGAGACATTTCCATTTTGTCTCCTGAGCAGGCACAAGCAACTGAAATAGTGAGACCACCAGAAGTTCATCAAAGCTCTACACCTGTCCAAAAGCCTAGAGAATGGAAGTCTATGAGGGGTTCTCCTCATGACTTCATCATTGGTGATCCCTCTCAAGGTGTAACAACAAGATCCTCCACCAAAAGACAAACCGAACCTAGCAACTTTGCTCTCTTGTCACAAATGGAGCCCAACAATGTCAAACAAGCTCTTGAAGATCCATCATGGGTCAAGGCCATGCAAGAGGAGCTTGCTCAATTTGACAAGAATGAGGTTTGGACATTAGTACCTCATCCGGATAGTAAGAAGGTAACGGGTATTAAGTGGGTATTTAAAAATAAACTTGGAGAGGATGGACAAGTTGTTCGTAACAAGGCTAGATTAGTGGCCCAACGTTACGATCAAGAAGAGGGAATTGATTTTGATGAGTCTTTTGCTCCGGTAGCTAGAATGGAAGCAATTAGGTTGCTTCTTGCCTATGCTGCCCATAAAGGTTTCAAAATGTTTCAAATAGATGTCAAATGTGCTTTCCTTAATGGCTTTATTGATAGAGAAGTGTATGTGGCTCAACCCCCCGGTTTTGAACATAAAGATTTCCCAAACCATGTTTTTAAACTCTCAAAGGCCCTTTATGGCCTTAGGCAAGCTCCAAGAGCTTGGTATGAAAGGTTTAGTGCCTTCCTATTAGAAAATCATTTTCAAAGGGGAACCACCAACACTATTTTGTTCATTAAAGTTTCTAATGATGACATCCTTCTTGTTCAAGTTTATGTGGATGATATTGTGTTTGGATCGGCCAACGAGTCCTTGTGTGAAGAGTTTGGAAAACTCATGACTAGTGAGTTTGAAATGAGTTTGATGGGAGCATTAACTTTCTTTCTTGGTCTTCAAATCAAACAAACTCCTAGTGGTATATTTATTCACCAAGGAAAATATGCCAAAGAGTTAATCAAGAGATTTGGTTTAGAAAATTCCAAACCAATGGGAACACCAATGCATCCTAACACTAAACTTGAAAAGGATGATAATGGCAAAGATGTGGATGAAACACGGTATAGGGGAATGATTGGTTCGTTAATGTATCTTACCTCCTCTAGACCGGATATAGTTCAAAGTGTGGGTGTATGTTCAAGATTTCAATCACACCCAAAAGAATCCCATCTATCGTCCGTTAAACGCATCATTAGATATATTAAGGGAACATGTGATTATGGCTTATGGTATCCAAAACCTGATGATTTTTGTGCAGTAGGATTTTGTGCTGCAGATTATGCGGGAGATAGAGTGGATAGAAGGAGCACCTCCGGCATGTGTTGCTTCCTTGGAAGCTCACTCAACATATGGTCAAGCAAGAAACAAGCCACAGTGGCTCTATCCACAGCTGAAGCTGAATATATATCCGCATCTGCTTGTTGTTCACAATTAATTTGGTTAAAAACTCAATTGGAAGATTACAAATTAAAGATCAATAATATACCCTTATTTTGTGATAACATGAGTACAATAAACATTTCAAAAAATCCTGTTTTGCACTCAAGAACAAAGCACATTGAAATCAAATATCATTTTATTAGAGAACATGTGCAAAAGGGTACTATTGATATTCAATTTGTAAAATCTGAAGAACAAATTGCTGATATTTTTACAAAACCCCTCTGTGAAGATAGATTCTGTTTGTTAAGGAAAAGCTTGGGAATGTTTGATTTAAATCAGGTTGAAAATTTGTGAATGTCTGATTCTGTCCAGTTTTATCTCGTAGGAATGGACGAGATAAAATCAAGGCATGTTGGAGTAGCTATGATTAAGGGGGAGGCTGCGCAGACTTTGCTTTTGATGGGCCCCACAAAATCTTATTTGACCCCACCTTGACTTCTTTTTGATCCCTAATTTTATGATGAACAAAATCTTTTTGTTGTCATTTCAAATCTTTTTTGAAGTAGTTATTGTCAAATCAAATCCTTCTCTCCACCTAATCCCTTGATTCTAGGAAACCACCTTTTTCAAAACCCCTTGGTTAATAACCGCGCCACATTGATTATTAACTTCCCTTTCCAATCAACATTTAATGCACCACTAACCTCTCTCCACTCACCACACTCTTCGGTCCTTTCCTATTCTTTCATCTCCATATCTTCTCTTCATCATGAAGAAGAAAACGACCCCTAGAAAAAGTGAACGTATTCGGCTTTCTCAGAAGACTCCTTCTCCACAAACCCACACTCACATCCACATTCATTCTACATTCTCATCTTCTACTTCACCACCATCCAAACACACCTCCACCATGAGAAAGAAGGTGATTGCCCATAAAAGCTCAGGCAAAGGCAAAAACAAGGAACCAAGTGTTGAGGAAGAATCATCTCACACGTCACCCATCACATCACCACCACCATCACCGAAGAAAGCCACACCTGGGAAGAGTGGTCAGAAATCAAAAAGCTTTGCTCTAAACAACACCATGGAACCGACCAATCTAGAATCTCTGGAGTTCAAAAACAAATTTGCCAAGAATCACTCCCATTTCGATCTTGCAAGATTTAACTCCTGCACTTCCTATGAATTTCATAAGGAGGTCATACAAAAACGTCATCTTTGTTTGACGTACCTTGTCAACCTTGAGAATCTCGCTGCCAAGGGCGTAAATGTCTCTCCACTTTTTGAACTGCTTCAATGGACTCCTCTGCTTTAGATTCAGAAACCAGTGTATCCAGGCTTGGTCTGAGAGTTCTACGCAAACATGCGTCTTATTGATGGCACCATCCATTCATATGTGAAAAGAGTTCACATTACTCTTGACGCTGCCACCATTGGAACTGCCTTGGGCTACAAGCATGAAGGACCGAAAGCATATATGGCTAAACGGTGGGACTCAGAAATCGGCATCACTCATACTGTGGTTCTTCAGCACATATGTTAGAATCTCTCAGGCTTAAATGGAAATATTCCTACTCACAAGGCTTTAGGTTCCACCAACTCATTGCTCCACAGAATCATCACCCATATTCTCACTCCTCAAAGCGGGTCTCATAACAGAGTAAGATATTCTGACTCTCTCATCTTATTTGCTCTTGTTACATCAACTCCCATTTCTTTTGGTTATATTATGATTCGCCATATGTGGGACTCGGTCAAGAGCACCAAAAAGGCAAATCTGCCCTATGGTATGCTCTTAACCAGTATCTTTGAATTTTTTAAAGTTGACCTTTTGAATGAGAAAGTAGAGAATAAAATATCAATGGTCAAAGGAGGCGGAGCAGTGAAAAGAACCAAAAGCAAGAAATCCATGGCTTCAGAAAGCGAGTTTGAGGGCAGACCTGAGTCCTCCAAAACCGCCAAATCCATCAAAGAAATTCTCACAGAACTTTCAAATATGTCAGAAGTCATGGTGCAATCTCATAAGGCTGCACGTAAATTGGCATATGAAAATGAAAAGGCATGGATGAGATGCAAAGATAGAGTGAGACTAATGCTGGAAAATCTGGAGAATGATTTAGGAGTTGACAATGAAGATGATGAAGGAGATTCTGATCTCAACCTATCTGATGATTAATTCTCTGTTTTAGTTTATGATATTAGCTAAAGTAGGCTCAATCTGGTACTTTATTTTGTTGGGTTGGATACTCTTATGACTCTGAGATACTCTGTGAAAACTCTGCTGTGTTTTGATTATATTCTGAATATTTTGCTTACTCAAAACTGTTTGTAGGCGCCCCTTTGATGACAAAAGGGGGAGAAAATGCTGAAAATTGAAATTGAAAAACAGGGGTGAAATTCTCCCGTGAGAATTCATGATCACCAATGTTAACTGTTTGTTGGTCTGTTTGATCATATTTTGTCTGTTTTGTGATGCATCTGACTGGTTATATTGCTGCCAATGTTAATTGTTGGTCTGTTTGATCATATTTTGTTTATATTTTAATGCATCTGATTGGTTATATTGCTGCCGATATTTAATATTTATCTTTGTAAAATGTGCTTACTGTGTTTATGATACAGTTGAACTACCTAGATAAATTGCTTAATGTTGGATTTATTTTTGGCAGTTCTTTTAGGTTTTGATTGGCAATAGTTGCTGTGTTTGGAAAGATTACATCTAGAAAAATACTTTTTTCTACCATAACTGTGATTGCTCTGAACTGATTGGAAAATATTTTTGAACAAGCAAAAACTATTTCAATATGATTATGTTGTGTGTATATTGAGCAGAAAATCAGTTTATGATATCAAATGAGTTTTGATTATCAATTTAAAACTGCTCATAAATCAAGCATTTAGCATCATATAACATGCTAAATAACATTGTTCTTGAAGCTTGATTAAAATGTCACAGGTTAGTTCTTCCCTTGGTAAAATAGCATACATTAAGGGGGAGCCATGTAACATTTAGAAAGGGGGAGAAATTCAAATTCAAAGGGAGTATTCCTTACTCAATCTTTAAAATTTCTTTCCATTTCAATTTTAATAATTTTTGTCATCAAGGGGGAGATTGATGAGTTTGGAAAACTCTAATTTAAATTGATGATGATCAAACATTATTAACAGCAAAATTATTAATCTAATTTTGATTCATATATGTTAATTAATTAATTTTGCTGTGCAGGTATAAAATGGGTCAAAAAATAAAATTCTGGTGCAAGCCCAATTCAGC
>NC_029776.3:24447066-24447873 GCF_000817695.3 Arachis duranensis
TTTAATAAAGTGAATTGAATACATGCATGGGAACTATGAGAGAGAAATTGTGTTTGACAAGATTGATTGCTTAATGCTGCACGCTACTCTAAGGGAAGTAAAAGCAACTTTGTAATGATATTGATTAACACATTCAATTGCTTTTCTTCCAAGTTGCTTATTCTCTCTCATCTCTTTCTTCTTCTTCTTCTTCGGTTATTGACCAGAAAACCATGGAAGCTACATGGAGCTACCAAAAAGAAAAAGAAGAAGCTGCATGCATCAAGACCATCAAGTTAATGATGGCATGGAAAAGAAAACCAAAAGTATGTTGTGGCTGAGATAATCACCAAAAAGTGGTAAGATTTGGTGAGGTAATCTCGGATCCTTCATACTCAAAAATAAAGATGAAGATTCGGCCAGCAAAGAAGATCTTTGGAGGATGGCTTGTCTCTAATTCTGCTCAACCACCACAGGAAGTAGCTAGAGTGGCAAAGTGATGGAAGAGGCAGAGATTGGAGCAGATGAAGCCATCATCATCATGAAGCATCAAGGGCCAGAATTCCATCTTGGAGAGGAAGCCAAGGATGGAGCGCTCGGATTGATGAAGAGTGAGGACCAAGGAAGGACTAGAGGTATTTGCATGTTGGTTTTTGCATTAGTTACCTCTTCTCTCTCTGTGGCCGAACCGATTCGTTTTGAAGGAAAGGAAGCTAAGCTCGGGTGTGTGTTTCAACTGTGAAGGATTCACCTCTCTATAAAAGGGGGTGAACAGTCGTGGTTTGATTCAAGGAAAGAAAGTGAGAGTGCAAGGCACAGAAGTCTCAT
>NC_029776.3:24447965-24449356 GCF_000817695.3 Arachis duranensis
TTTAATTTTGTCATGTCTTGAGTCTCATGGAAAAAGGCAAACAGTGAGGTTTGTATGAAAAAGCCATAGAGCGGAAAAAGGCAGAGAGTGCAAAATTAAAAGAAAAAGCCATAGATGTCTTAGAGTTCCTTTGTTCATCTATGTTGTGTTTCATGATTCTGTGGGAATTCCCTTGTAAGTTGGGTTAGCACTTTACAATTTGTAATCTGGATGATTATAGTGAAATTCCATCATTGTTGTGATGGAGACTGGATGTAGGCTGCATTGCACTTAGCAGCTGAACTAGGATATATCTGGGTGTAATCTTCTCTCTCTACTTCTTCATTTCTGTTTCTGTTGCACAGGAGCTAAGATCAAAAATGTCTCGTGCCAAGTGACGAGACAAAAGTAAAAAGTCTCGTGGTTAGGGACGAGACAAAAACAGAAAAGTCTCCTCAAGACCAGAAAGTGTAATAAAAAAAAGGGGCTAAGATTCAACCCCCCTTCTCTTAGCCACTGAAACTATCAAGAACAATAAGACGACTTAACACACACAACAAAAAATATTATTTTTATACATTTAGATATTCAAAAGACACTTAAACAAATTATTTTTTGAATAACACTTTAACAACTCATAAAAATTAATAGAATGAATGGTTATAGATTAAATCGATGGACAAGATTGAAAGTTGCAATAATGGTACTTGTTGATAATTAATTATAATCGAGTTAAGAGAAGATGGGAGGAGAAAAAAAATACTAAAGGAGAATGAGACAATATAACAGTGGCGATGAGACAATGATAAGTATGTGTATAGAAAATAATAATACGAGAAAATAATAGTGTGTGATATAATAAAAGAATATAATAAAAGTATAAATTAATAATTTTAAAAAATTAATAAAATTAAAAATAATTTAATAAATTAAATATAAAATATCTTCCATGGGTACATCGTTAATTTCCTTAGTTTATGGGTACTTTTGTCAGCGTTCGTAAACTTTATGGGTACTTTTGGTAGTTTTTCCTTAAATTTTTAAATTATTTTATCAAATTTATAATTTTAAAAATAAAAATATAAAAATTAATCTCTTAAAAACAATAAAAAAATAACTGAATAAACACAGAATTATCATAACAGAAATATACTTTTAACTTTGTTTTATCTTTTTAAAATATATTTAATTTAATTATATTTTTATGCTTTATCTTTATTTTTATATAAAAATACCAAAACCAAAACCAGCCCCGAAAGTTTTGTTGTTATGTTCATTGTTCAGCTCGATTCTCGCTTTTAAAATAAAAAACCTGAACCAAAGAAAAAAAATGACGAAAATCCCAAAATACCCTTAACCCTGACACTCCCCTCACTAACCCTAACAGTGTAACACACTCTCCTCACAGTCAC
>NC_029776.3:24449400-24469580 GCF_000817695.3 Arachis duranensis
TCACTCTCCGCCGGCGGACAGCGTCACAGCGCCGTTGCCTACTCGCGTTCCTCCGTTTCGCAGCCGCAGTCGCCTTCCTCCGTTTCAGAGCCGTCTACTTCCTCGGTCCGCTGCTGCCATCATCCTCCACACTTTCCTCCACGCTCTCTGAATCTCTAGAATGGAGATGCCTCAGGTAATTTTATTTGTTACCAAATTATTTGTTTCTTCTTTCTAATTTTATCTTGTTATAATTGATCACATTTCATCTTTTGAATTTAAACAAAATTAAAACTAGCTTTTGCTGAATTTTTATTTATGGGGCTGCTGAATTCTGATGAACAGAATTTGTATTCCTGGGGTTGCTGCTGAGCTGTTCTTTTTTTGTTCTGGACTGATTTTTTTTTCCTTCTGATTTCTGCTTATGATGATGTGTTGTTGGTTCTGATTTTTGGGGCAGGGTTTTGGTTATGTTCTGATTTTTGGTTATGATTATTTCTTCTTGGTTATTTGGTTCTTTTTTTTTTTTTTCCATCACAGGGAAAGTGAGAACATTGGTGACACAGAAAACAGTTTAAAAACCGGAAAACCAAGCCAATCCAATTAGTGCTCGATATTTTCTTTCAAACGGCATTTTAGTGCATTATAGGAAGAGACATGGCTGTGGCGGCTAATTGTGCAAGGAAAACCCTCCAACTAGCTTCTTCTTCCTCCGCTAGAACCCTCTTTTCTCGTCGATCTTTTCCCCTTGTTAAACTCAATGGCTTACCTTCTTCTCCTTCTAGAACTTATACCCAGAAGCGCTCACTCTCCTTTCCAAGGTGAGCTCATTTCCCCTTTCGTTTATGTGCCCCTTACGTGAATCATAACAGTTTTGGTTGTGTCTTTTAGGGTTCCGGAGCAGTTAGCAGGTGTTGCACAACTAGTGTCTCTGACGCCATTACATAGCGCTACTGCCTCTGCCTTGTTCACTTCCCTCCTCTCTTTGCACAATACTAACTGGGGTTGTCTCTCTGAAGGTACCATTTCTTCCTTCTCCCACTTTTCTTCACATTTTACCTCACCTATTATGCTCTACTAAGTTTATATCATCCACTTTAATCTTATCATTTCTATTACCAATACCATAGTTATGAGTGTAGTTTTTACTTTTTTATGCATTGTCATCCAATTATAGCTCCCCTAAATTCCTAATGATAATTGAAAATATGCGTGCACTGTCCCAAAATTCTGTCATTCCTACGACACTAAATTTCGGAAATCGCTCCTCCTCTGCTCTAGCCCTCCTTCATACTTCACCTTCCTCTTCCAATTCAAACCCAGCCACCTTCTCGAACCTCACTACCCTCCTACAAGGTCATGTTCCCCGTTCTCACCTTCTCCAAATCCATGCACGTATTTTCCAACTTGGCGCTCATCAGAACAACCTCATAGCTACCCGTCTCATTGGCCACTACCCTTCTCGCATTGCTCTCCATGTGTTTCATTGTCTCTACAGTCCAAATATCTTCCCTTTCAACGCCATTATCAGAGTCCTTGCTGAAGAGGGTTGCTATCTCGACTCCTTTTCCATGTTCAAGGGTCTGAAACAGCATCTTCTTTCGCCCAATGGCTTGACCTTCTCGTTCCTCCTCAAGGCATGCTTTCAGTCCAAAGATGCTTGCTTTGTTGAACAGGTTCATACCCATGTTCAGAAGATGGGCTTCCTATCTGACCCTTTTGTATGTAATGGCTTGGTTGCTGTATATGCCAAAGGCTTTAGTGATTTAGTGTCTGCACGTAAATTGTTCGATGAAATTCCTGACAAAAGTGCAGTTAACTGTTGGACTTCCTTGATTGCTGGTTATGCTAAGTCTGGCCAAAGTGAGGAGGTTCTGCAGATTTTTTATGCAATGATTCGCCAGAATTTGCATCCCCAAAGTGATACCATGGTCAGTGCTTTATCAGCTTGTTCCAGCCTTCAAATGCCTAGAATTGAGAAATGGGTTGGGGCTCTCTCAGTATTGGTTGATGACGACATGAATCCTAAAGAACTTTGCCTTGATTCAGTTAACACTATCCTTGTTCATTTGTATGGTAAATGGGGAATGATTGAGAAGAGTAGAGAAAGGTTTGACCGAATTTCTGTAGCAGGAAAAAGAAGTGTAATTCCTTGGAACACTATGGTAAGTGCATATATTCAAAACGGGTACCCTGTGGAGGCTCTAAGTCTCTTCCGCGTGATGGTTAAAGAACAAACCGTTAGTCCTAACCACATTACAATGGTTAGTGTGCTTTCGGCATGTGCTCAAATTGGTGATATGAACCTTGGTGGTTGGGTTCATAATTACTTGATATCTACAAGACATAAAGATACGATTGGGTCAAACAGAATTCTCGCCACAGCTTTGGTTGATATGTATTCTAAATGTGGCTGTTTAGATAGGGCAAAGGATGTTTTCGAGCATACAGTATCCAAAGACGTCATTTTATTCAATGCAATGATCATGGGTCTTGCAGTAAATGGTGAGGGAAAGGATGCAGTGAGACTCTTCTACAAAATGCCAGAATTTGGCCTACAACCCAATGCCAGTACAGTTCTTGGAGTTCTATGTGCATGCAGTCATTGTGGGATGTTGGAGACAGGGCGCGGGATATTCAAAGAAATGGTTTATTCCACTTCTCTCAAATTAGAACATTATGCCTGTTACATTGATCTTCTTGCAAGAGTTGGATGCATAGAAGAAGCTCTTGAGGTTGTGGCTTCCATGCCTTTCAAGCCAAACAATTTTGTGTGGGGTGCATTGCTTGGGGGTTGCTTGCTCCACTCTAGAGTTGAGCTTGCCCAAGAGGTTTCGATGAAGCTTGTTGAAGTAGATCCAGATAATTCAGGAGGGTATGTGATGCTGGCCAATGCACTTGCATATGATAGCCAATGGAGTGATGTCTCAGCACTGAGGTTGGAAATGAAAGAGAAGGGAATCAAGAAACAGCCAGGAAGTAGTTGGATTAGTGTTGATGGAGTTGTACATGAATTTCTTGTTGGCCATTCCTCACATCCTCATATTGAGGCCACATATCATACATTGAATGGATTAGTGAAGCATATGAAAGCATCAACCCATTGTCAGCTCGTGTGCTATTACTAGATATGTTGTCAATGTTTAGGGTTCAGTTTAAAAATTTTTTAGTTAATTTGTTTTTTCTTGTAATGAATTCCATTTCACCAAAAAAGAAAAGAAAAGAAAGGTCATCTAATGAGTTAGCTGTTAATATTCAGTTAAGTTGAGAGAAGAGTCTTACGAAGTGTTGTTTATTATTAGTTTTCTATAATTTACAAAAGAAACACTTGGCCAACAGATGGGGCTTCTTTAAGTTATAGCTATTCTAAAATGAAGGGTAGGTAGCTAGTTTGATAGAAGAGAAGTGCATAAAACTCTACAAGACAAAAGAATTGACTAGCTATAATCTAATTGAGCCAGGTAACATGACAGGGAGTGTAATTAGATTAAAAGGAATATTGATAAATAAACCTTGAGGATGATATTTTTGTCTTTTTCAAGGAAGTATACTTTGGTTTTATAAATATGTTGGCACTTTATGCTTCTATACCTCTACATTCTGCTTTATATGATGGCCATTTTGTTACTTCATAACTTTATGAGCATTCCTTTCCTGGCTTCACCAAATCATCAAAATAAAGGTGATACTGTGATAGGATTTTTACATTATGGGGCATTCTGTTGTAATCATGTTTAAAACAGTGATTATTGAATATGTTCATTATTATGTTTCACTTTTCATTAGTATTTAGATTGTGCTTGTCATGTTTGTGTAGGGCAATGCTTTTAGTTCTGCAAAAACCTCCTAGTCCTGGGTTTGAAACCTTTATACAGTTAGCAGCATTATTGACTCTTAGATGACTAATTTGAACACAGAATCTAATCTAATAATAAACCTTGTGTTTCAGAATTCAGATTAAAATCCAGGATACGTAAAAGTAAAAAGAGACTGTCTATTAATGTTATTAACCCAAGAAACCTGACAGTTATTTTGTTTATGGTGGGACAGGTTTTGCAACACCTCTATAGCAAGCAGCTGCAGATGATAACTTCGCCTTCAACTTATCCTGTTACCATTAGGTGCGGGTTTGTTTTAGTACTGGTTTCTGTTAGATACTATGATTAATAATGTTATTTGATTAAATTTTCTTAACTCACTGAAAGTGTCAAAGTGTATACTCTAGTCTTGTCATTTGAAAGGTGCTTCAATTTCGGGAACCTTCCAATGTAGAATGTGTGAAGTTTTTTTGAGCAATTTTGTTATGCTTGAACCGTCATTAAAAACAGCAACAGACAAATGCTACAGGTGAGTTTATGATAGATGAGGTTGTGAGCCTATGCTAGAGTAATTTTTTCACCTCCTCTACATTGAGTCATGTTATCCATACTCATCTTTTCATAATTTTTTGTAAACCAACCAACCCATTCTACTGCACTATTAGATAGCGTGAGACATCCCATACGGCATGTGCGGATGTGCCCTATTTTACATGTAATTTCTGAGTTTAACGTTTTCATATACAATTCAACTTTCGTAATAATGGATGCATATCAATTATTTAGAATGACGTAGCTTACTGTATGTGCTGCATGTTGGAGCCATAGTTTGCTGAATGATGATAGAAAAGGTTTGTTGACTTATTGAACCAATAGATTCACGAAATGCTTTTCGGTGATACAAGCCTTGTTTTTATTAGTTTGATGTGAAAGTAGTTGATATAAGGAAGATACACATTAAAGATTGCCAAGCTTCTTAAAGCCAAAATAAGTAAATGATCAAAATCAAAATTCAAAATTAGACGGTGCAGTAGTTGTTTTGCATTTATATATTTCTATAGGACTCAAATAATGAAAGATAGGATACGTTTTATCTGCTATTCGACATCTTGACCGTGGGGCCCGTTCTCCAGATACTGACGCGCCAATTTGCGGTTACACACAGATGAAGAGTGAAGACCCATAATTTATTTCAAATCATTCTAAGCTTTTTTTTCTTTAATGTATAACATTAGGCATTTCAGAAGCGAGCAAAGGTCTATGAATGCCACACGGGTGTGGATTTTCTCCTCCTATTGTAAAGGGAAAGTTCTATGGTGCTGAAACTAGAATCCATCCTCACCTAATGAAATAAGCTGTCATTCTCCTTGTGTTACGCGTGTAAACACATTAATGATTTATTAAAAGAAATGTATTTTATAATGCTTTATATTATTTTAATTTATCTCTTTGTGGACCTGACTTTGGATTCTGATGAAACTTTCATGCAATTTAGGAGTGAATTATGTACAGTAAAATTGTTAATCAATTTAGCTTGGGTTTGAACAATAAATAAATAATGGAGCTCTATTACTAATAAGGAAAAAAAATAAAAGAAAGTTTATGGCCAATAATAAAAAAAAAATCCAAAGAAGAAAAGTTTATTGTCAACAAATTTCTCCGATCATGTTATAAACTCATAATACTTAACCTAAATAAACAAAATGTTGCCTTCTTTAAAAAATTTAAATTAAAAGTTAACTAAATATAATGAAGGATATATCTTGTTATAGAGAAGAAATATATATACATAGAAGAGTTTTAAATGTACCAAAAGCTATTGATCTTAATTATAAAAAATATATATAATATATGTTAATTAAAATCAACGGTTAAAATAATTGAAATACCAGTATTTTCAGTATACTTAAAATTTTTCATATATATACTCACACACGCATCATGGTTTGGTATATCACTATCATTTTTTTTGGTGATCCCACTATCATTTTTATTAATTATATTTTGCAGAAGTTAGATCTTTTACTTTCATATAACACACAAAAAAAACAAAAAAACAAAAGAATTTGAGTGGTTCATTAGTATACTTATGTGATTATGTCCATGTTGTTGATTTTTTTTTTTGTGACTTTATGTCGATATTGATTATTTCTCTTATTACTTTTAAATTTTGTGACTTTATGTCGATATTGATTATTTCTCTTTTTACTCTTAAATAAAATTTACATTGATTACCAAAAAAAATTTACATTTTTTATATAAAATCGTCAAAGTTTTCTAATTCAAAATATAAAAATGAATTTTGGGGATAATATGTCTATCCATTTATAAAATAAATTCGACATAATTAGTTAAGTTTAGAATCAAACCGGTTTGATATTATTAGAGAATATTATAGATTTAATATTAACAAGACAAAGAAGATTGATTTGTATAATAACTAATTAGACTAATTATTTATAATTTTAAAGATGAAAATTATTTATATATGTTCTTTTAAAAGAAACTATTTTGACTATAAATTCGATAATTAAATTAAATTACATCACTGTCTTTTGAAAAATGATAAAATAAAATATCGACTAAAAAATAAAAGGCCAAAATATTAATTATAAAAACAATTGCATAACGATAACCTAACTACTATATACATCTCTTTTAATATAATGGATACTCACACTTGGATACTTAATAAGTGGTGCTTCTAATAGTGATCTTAAGTGTATTGTAATCTGTGGAGTTTAAGATTGTTCATAATTTATTAATAATAACAAAACATGAGAAAGAATTTTTTTTTTCTTATGGTGTTTGTTATAGCATTTTAAAAATTGATTTTTAATTAATAAAAAAGTTTAAATAGTTAATATTTAATTTAAAATATAAAAATGAATAAATTTTAAATATTATAAAAGAAAAATTAAATTCAACATCAAATAATAAACACTAGGAAATTGATTTTTTTTCATTATTTGGTCTTGCATTCCTGAAAAGGTTCACACATTTTTAAGTTTTTTTTTCTTATTTTAGTAGCAGAGACCCATTTTTAATTAATTTATTTATTTACTGCTCAAACCCATTGTACACATCCACTTCTAAATTGTGGGAAAGTCTCAAAGTCTGTTAGAATCCAAAACCAGGTCTACAAAAAAAATTAAAATAATATAAAGTATTATAAAATATATTTCTTTAAATGAATCGTTAACATGTGTTTATGACTAATTTTAAGTTTATAATTAAATAATTTGAAGGACAAATGCTGTAATTTGTAGGTCCCGTCCTCTGGATTCTGCTTGTATTGGACTCAACTGTGACAGTTATAATGAAACCGTCATTCCCATAGGACACGCGTAATCATAAAAGAGTGGATACGTTATTTTATTACGTGAAGATGAAATTGAGTTTCAGCACCATAGAATCTCCCATTGTAAAGAGTAAAGACTTGCTAAATATGAAAATGATATTTCGTCTAAAAGGAAAATGAGATCAGAACGAATTGAAAAAAATCAAAAGAAAAAAAATAAAGCTCAAAATGAGGCGCGAAAAGAGGCGCGTTTTTTTTATATTGTAATAAAATGAAGTTAGGATTTGGATTCTCTAAAGTTTGAATTTTATTTTAGAGAGTAAAGTGTGATCTCTCACCATGAATTTCATAGATGAGACCAAAAATAAATATAAAAGAGAAACTATTCAAGGATAGAAGGATCACATTTTACTCTCTAAAGTGAAATTCAAACTTTAGAGGATCCAAATCCATAGAGTTAAGATTTAAAGTAGTCTTTAAAGTTGTATTCGAGTCTCAAAGTGATCTCTAAAATTAATAATTACTCAAAAATGGACTCAGTCATACTTAAGACAATTTTCGTCCATTTCTGCCGTCGGAAAACTAAGCTGAACTAAAACTACGTCGTTTTGTACTTAAAAAAAAAACTTTCAAGTCTCCCCTCCCCAACCCTACTCTCTGACACTCAGCACTCAACATTGCTCTTTCACTCACAATGGTAAAGGCAAGCTCTCCTCAACATTCTCTGTCGTCGCCTTTCGCCGGCCTCCATCTCGGTGCTGCGCCGCTCGTCCGCTTCCTAACCTAGTCTTTCACACTTCCCAATCTGCTTCCCCTTACCAAGACGAAATCGAGGTGCTCTCCCACTACGCCGTCTAGATTTTGCACTTTTTTTTACTATTTTCAAGCGCTCCGTCAACCGCGTCCACTCCTTCGTCGCCACCGTCATTGCTCTCGAGCACGTCGCACTCGTTGGCGACTCCAAGTCCCACCAACAGCGGCAACTTTTCGTTCCTCGAGAATGTCTCTCACGGGCAACTCCAGGCGCTCTCCACCATCCTAGCTACAGCCCTTCCCTCTCTACTCGTCCCCGTATGCACTCTTCTTTTGTCTCCTCTTTGTCTCCCTCTGCATCCTTCTTCTCTTCTCTACGGCCAAGGTGAGTTTTTTTAATATTTTTTAGTTATTTAATCTTTATTGTTTAATGTTTTGGGTGATTGTTGTTGTTGCTGATGCTGTTTTAATGTAGCTTCAATAGTTTATTTTTTGTTGTTTTTCATTCTGTAATTATTACTATTTTTTGTGATGGTTGTTGTTTAGGTTGATTGATGCTTTCTATTTAGGTTATAATTGATCTTGTTTGATTATTGTTGGTTCTTTTTTTGTGATCTTTTGTGATTATTGGCTTTCTTAACTCTGTGATTTTTGCTAGTTCTGATAATGTTGTTGCTACTATGAAGTTGAAAAAGAAGAAGAACAGTGTAAAGAAGAGAATTGGTGAAGATAATTGGGGATTAGATTTTTTTTATAAATACAAAACTACATCGTATTGGGGATTAGGATTTTTTTTATAAATACAAAACGACGTCGTTTTAGTCCGGCTTAGCTCTCCAATGGTAAAGATGGACAGAAATTGTCTTAGGGACTATTATGAGTCCCGAAGTGTAATTTCAGAGATGAATTTGAGTAATTTTAACTTTAGGAATCACTTTGAGACTCAAGTGCAACTTCAAACACTATTTTAAGACTTAACTCTAATAATGTGTGATATGCTCCGTTATTTTTATTATTGTGAGATTTACACGGCTATAGGACTGCTTTTGCTTTTCAGAGAGTGTGGTAAATAATTTTTTATTTTGCAAAACACAAAATGTCAATCACGTCTTGAGTAAACAAATTTCTTTTACAATTTTTAAACATAAAATGGCATTGCCATGTTGCTCTTTCTTTATGTTTTTTAATTAAAAAAATGAAAATGTTACTAACGTGATATTTTAAAAATTTTTTAAAATATACTTCAGTCAAAACATCACTGACATATTACAAAAAAGTAAACATTAATAACGTTTTGTGAAAATGTCAACGACATTTTGTTCTAAAAGAATTAAAATAATATAAAATTAACTATAAAAGGAGCATTGTATTGTGCTAAAATATAGTAGTGTAGTTGTTCTTTATTTGGAGAGCTTAGTTCTCCATATTCAGACAGTGAAAAACTTTGTGTGTGTGATGAGTGTATAAAATAGAGTGTTATGTTAGTTTAAAAATATACTATAATGGTCAGAGTTTACCTCAGATATATGAGGATGTGAGCTTTTTATGTGAGAATTCATATGTTATTGTTGTTCCTCTTTTAATAACATATGAAGAACTTAAGAGTATACTTTCTCAAAGTGTAGATCATCAAGTGCTAAAGAAAGTGACAAATATTTTGTATAAGTAGTCTGTACTAGTATTTGGTGATTTCGTTCAATTTCAAATAATGCATGTAGCTTATAAAGCTAGTATGCAAGGAATGTTTTTCGAGTCATGTTATGGTTACTTTGTTGAAATTAATTGTGTTGTTCACATGGCGGATGGAGTTCAAACTAGTACATCGTCATCTATAAAATAAAAAATGCGTAAAAAATTACATTTCACATGTCCACGAACACAACTATATAACAATTCACTTAAAGATACATTTTTTCACGGTTTGCACCACTTGAAAATATCCTTTTTTGACCCTCTTCTTGAACAATGACAGGCTCCATCTAGATCGACTCGTACGGGCAGGGTCAATCCTAAAGTCATAACATTTATCGTGAGCATCTACATGATAACGAAAAATAACAAATATAGTCATGATCAATTCACATTAATATAAATACCAATAATAATCAATCATAAATATAATCCTAGACAACATATAACAACAACAATCAAATTACCCGAACCATCCTCATCAACCATATCCTTACCTAAACTAGGCTGATCAACCTCATCCTCACCTGTATGAGTCTCATCAACCACATCGTCGTTCTCCTCCTGGTCACCCTAGTGCATAGGAATATGTGTTGGGGTTTGGCGACATCCAATCCCCCTATGGACACTCCTAACTGAATCAACAAAAATTATCATGCCTAAAGTTCTTAGAATAGGACCGCGGTAAATGCCTCACATCCAAAAGTAATCGTCCAAAAACAACTTGAGGCATTGGCACCTATAGAGGATCCTGAGTACAGAATAAATCCTTCACCCACTGAAATGACTTAAAATCTTGAACCCAATCAATAATGTATCTATATTGTTCTTCATCTTGTATCACTGTATTTAGTAATTATGACAATAAATATTGCGGTGCCTGTGTCGGTATGTATTCCTTGCACATGGTAGAGGGTTGACCATATGGCTGTATGGAAGGTTGTGCATATTTCTGTGTGTATGGTGAATATAGTTGTGAGTATGATGGTATGTGTAGTTGAGTGGAAGGTTGTGCATTATCATTCGTCAGCACTATGTTATATGACGCTCCAAGTTTTATAGCATCTACTGGGGTCTTGATGGAAGTCATACTGTCTTCTAACCCTATCAATTGGATGCCAATCTACGACCTCAAAGCATATTAGAGGGGCATATTGCACTCTATAGATCTGCACCATGTTGATCTCAAATAGAATAAGATAATGGGCAATCCAGTTGGGACTATATGCGTCCCACACAAACTGTAAAAATACATCAAATCTCAAAGGTATAAATACACAATCATCAAAATATTCAACATAAGTGAAAGTATAAATGACAAAATACGTACCCCGTCTAAAAAGAGATCGTTCAACCTTCTCCTAATGTCAGGAGTTATCTAACTTTTATATTGATCGATGGTGGGTTGATAATCATTCCACCTGACATACATGTTTATCTTAGAAAGTACTTACTACAGCAAACATAATGAAATGCACATCTTATTTAAATTTTATCTACAAGTGAGTGAAAAGTTAGTATCCACCGGCAGAGATCTTATTGACGGCTTTCGTTTCCAAGCCCACACAAGGAGCAATGCCAGAAGACCATCCACCTCCTTGCAATCATATTTTGATGTCCGATATAATGATCGATACATGTCTATAAGGCATGCAGAACCTTAACTAAACTTATTAATCTAGGAAAACTCACGTAGCAATGGCATATACTTCCAGTGTATAGTGATTTCATACTTGTCACTGAATAATGTTGTACCAAATAACAACATGATGTGACATTTCACATATATTTCCTTACTTGATCAGTCAGTTAAATGTTGGCGCCGCTTTAGAGCACGGAATCATGCTAGCTTAATTCCGCTTCCTCTATGGTCGCTCGGCCTAGGAGCACTGCTGAATTTGTTCATGCACTCATTCTCTTATGCACTTGTGCTTGATCAGTTGATCAGTCATCAGAAAACCTTGATCTGAGTCCGAAAATCATGGTGACATCCTCCAAAATAATTGTGCACTCGTCATGCAAAAGATAAAACATGTGCGTCTCAAGACGCTACCTTTCAACCAGTGAGTCTATGGTCGGACTGTGAGACATGATCTTTCCAATCTAAGATATATGATAAAATTAGGTCTCTCTTAGTTGTTCTTCTACCCTAACATCATATGAATCTATTTAGTGTAAGTGTCTGTTGTGCAAGTTTCTTGAATCTTGAAAATAAGAATAATAATTAACAGTCAATAACTATAACTAGTCGATAGCTATTATTGCTAATAAAATAAATTAATACTCAATTTAGTAAGAATTATAATTAATAAATTACTACAAATTCTAATAATTACTAATTACTAAATTAATTATTAATTATTAACTACTACTATAAACATAAAAATTATTTATATATACAGAATGTCAAAAATATTCTATAATATAATTCTCAGCACATATGATGTTACGTTTTTCTATTTTCATCTTTTCTAAACCCTACAAAATATATATATATATAGAGAGAGAGAGAGAATTAATGATAACACTATTTTTTAACAAATACTTAAAGTAAAAATAAACTAAACTTAATTAACAACATATACTAATAATTACTAATACTATTATTACTTTTTTACTTAATTAGCCATTTAAACTAGAACATAATTTACTAAAAACATATCCTAAGTATTAATAATAATAACTCTAAATCTACTGTTTTCCTCTTTTTCAATAAATATTGCAAACACACCTAAAATCAGTAAACATATGCTAAAAATTAATAATATTAATTCTGTTTTTTAATAAATAATTAAAATATAAAAACCTAACCGTGTATATTAATAATTAATGATAATTCATTTTTATTATTAAAAACTAAATTAACTACAAATATAAATTAACTAAACTGTCGTCATCATAATTTTTGATTTAAAATTATCCTTAACATTTTTTTTCGTATTAAAATCGTCTCTTTTAATAAAATTTTTTATTTTATTCCTAAACTACCCCTACTTTAATAAAATCACCAAACCCTACCCACCACCGCGGGTCTCCACCGTCGCTTCTTGCCATCGCCGCCGCCTTTGGGTCCTTCGCCACCGAACACGAGCAGTGAGAAAGGAGATTTGAAAAAGAGAGAGCGAGCACCGGTGGAGGGGAGGAGGCCGCTGCCATAGCCGCCACCACCATCCGACACCTGCATCGTCGCTGGTCCCCCCACGAACTGCCGCCAAAACCGTGAATAGAGGAAGACGTCGCCGCCATTCATGCATGCTTCTGCCGCCACCGTGGAGTGCGTCGCCAGGAAGGGGAGCCCGAGTTACCGATCTACCCAGCCGTGGAGTGCGTCGCCGCCGTTCATGCATGCTCTTGCAACCGCCGATCTACCTAGCCGCCGTCGCTCCGTCGCCCACGAGCTGCCGGTGGTCCTGCTCCGGCTTTTGCATCTGCATCTTTTTCTGCGTCTGCTTCTTCTTCTTCTGCATCTGTTTCTTCTTCTGCATCTGTTTCTACTTGTGTTGATTTTTCTACTTTCTGCTTCTACTTATGTTGATTTAGTTATTGAATTTGTTGAATTTGTGTTGATTTCATTGATGTTATTTTTTGTGGTGGAGGTATTGATGTTGGTGTTGGTGTCGGTGCTGGTGCTGGTGCACGTAGTAAAGGTGTCGGTAGTGAAGGAGAGTATTTTTGTCTGGAAAAAAATTAAAAGGACGATTTTAATACGAAAAAAAAAACGTTAAGGATGATTCTAAATAAAAAATTACATTGGGAACGATTTCGATTCTAACCCTCAACGTTAGGGACCAAAACCATACTTATCCCAAATATAAACTAATAATAACTGAAACTTCTAATATTTTATGTAAAATAAATAAAAAAACCTAAAAATAAATCCTAGTAGTCATTAGATAACAATCGAGGCTAATAATTTTAGTAACATTCTAACACAAAAACTCAAATCACTAACAAATTAATAGTAACAACTATTAAATAAATAATTTTATATTTTAAAAAACTATTTAAAATATACTAAAAATACTAAAAATATATACTAACAACTAATTAATAATATACACTAATAACAAACTAACACTAATACTAGTACTACTATTACAGCTATAACAACAAAATTATATTCTTTAACTACTCCTAATCAACTAACAACTAATTTATTAGCTACTAAATAAGAAAATAATATTAAAAAAATGATAAACGGTTTATTTTGGTACTACTTTCAGCTTTAAAAAAAAGTAATATTAACACTAACTAACTACCTAATGACAAAATAAACTAAAATTAAAAAAATATATATAATGAATGCTGCCATTTTCAACATGTTGGGGTGAGGAGGAAACTTTAAAGTTGTTCTTCAAGGGGATGGGATCGAAGAAGAAGGAATGCATGAGAAAAAGGGTGTTGTTGCTTTCAAGTTAATGTGTGAGAAGAGAGGGAGAGAGCGTCATCATGTGTCGGACATGCAGAGCAAAACATGCACAAAACCTCATTGTTGTTTTCCAGTGAACAGCATCGACATTTTCATTGCGCTAGTAGCAGCCTCCTATAACGTCGTTAATCACGACTATTGACTTATTTTAGTGATATACAGCTCTTTTAGTCTAATATTTAAAAAAAATTGAAAAGCCAAATGTGAAAAAAGATTAGGTGATTTTTGTCAGAAATTAATTTAAAAATAGAAGTAATGATGGAGATGTGCAAGTATATTGTAATTTGGGGTGTATTTCACATATGTGGATCTGTTGAAGTCAGTAACCTACAAAATGCAGGTTATGTTTTGCATCACCAAAAAACAAAAAAGCTGAGTCTCCTGTAAAACGCAGGATACGTTTTGCGTGAATTCAAAATCATAAAGCTGCAACAACCTGCAAAACGTAGCTTTCGATTGGCAGAAAAGCAGATTGAAAACTCGAAATGTGTTCCTATCCCCTACATGCAAACCAGACCTGCTTTGTTGACCATATTGAAACTTGAAAAATGAAAGCTGCGTTTGACAGCTGGCCAAGCCAAAACGCAAGTTGCGTTTGACAGTCTTTCCAGTTGTATGCACGCCACGTGTTGGAGAAAAGTGTTATGGGAGTGTATAAAAACGCAAAATGTAGAGGGAGGAGTTACTGAAGGGTGGAGAGTGTTGTGTGAGATTAATACTGAAGAGTGAAGAGTCTTGTGTGAGGAAGATTATGGGAGGAAGAAGAAGAGTAGAAAGCTTAGGTTCATTTGGTTCTTAAAAAAAAAATATGGTGTGTGATTTACTAGACCTGAAGATCACATTATTGAGTACTTAGATCATTCTCAATAGGTAAGTAATTTTTTTAAAAATTTTTATGATAAATAAATATATTTATTTGGATTTTGTTTATTTATCTTTTAACAAATAATTTAATTATTATTTTTGTTATTAATATTAATAATACTACTATTATTATTAATAACCAGTATTATAATGCTTAAGTCTAATAAAAAAATTGTTATTATGAATAGTATAATAATAAAATACTGTATAATATAATGATAATAAATTATTAATATATTTGTATTAAGTTATTATTATTTTTTAGTGATTTGTGTTATTATTATGATTAGTTTATTATTATTTGTTTACAACACTGGTTATTATGATAAATAAATATTTATGATTTTTTAATAATTTATTATTATTTTTTAAGATAATAATAATACTGTTTAATTATTGTTGCTAATTATTATTATTATTATTATTAACTGATATTATTTAGAATTTAATAATTATCATTTTTCTTTTTGCAGGCTAACAGGAATTTGTTGTCCAAAAAATTCGATCAACCCGATACCTTCAACCATACTGGCAGAGTCTGGTAAGAAACTTTTGCGACAGTTTTCTGCTTTGCCAACCAAGCCTTGCAGTAACTCACAATGTACTTGAACCTGCCTAGAACTTCTGCAATAACAGACTTCACCTTTATCGAGGGGTCTTGACGTTGGGATTTTTGCTAGTAAAGAATTTGTAAAAATATAGTCGCGTTGTGAGTATAGATTCTAAACCAACAGAAAATTCCTTCGTACAAACGTTTTGGTTGTCACAAGTAACAAACCCCTTTAAAATTGATAACCGAGTATTTAAACCCTGGGTCGTCTTCTCAATGAATTGTAGGGAGGTGTGTTCTTATTAGTGGTTATGCAAAGGTATGTTTTGGGGTTTTCAAAAGGGTTGAACAAGTAATGTAAAATAATAAGTCGTCAAAATAATAACTAGTAAAGCTCTTGGCAAGGTATGAGAACTGGAGGTCCTATCCCGGTTATCCTTATCAATTGTGATGAGAATTGGATTTTTCTCTCACTAAATCAACTTCTAACTATAAAGGTAAGTCAAGTGGATGAATTAATTTTGATTTCTCAGATCCTAGTCTTTCCTTGGGAAAGGCTAGAGTTATTGGAACTCGAATTAATTCTTGAAGAATTCCAATTTTCAGTCAACAATGAGTTTGCTAACTCAAGAGTCACCAATTAATCAACCAGAGCCAAAAGGTAGAAAATCTAAATTATCTATATAAATAAAGGAAAGCAATCATAAATCTGAAATACCTCGAATTGTATTAAATAGAAAGTTAGATTGAACATAGAAATCCATAAGCCAAATTGGCAACATCAAATAATCAACTAAAGTAATAAATAAAAGTAGAAAATAAATTAAAGGAACATTGAACCTGTGATGAAGAAGTTGAAATCCTAATCCTAATCCTAAATCCTAAGAGAGAGGAGAGAACCTCTCTCTCTAAAAATTACATCTAAAACCTAAAATTGAATTATGATCTGATATGAATTGATGTCCTGAGTCTCTGCATGTTCCCTGACTTTAATTTGTGTTTCTGGGGCGAAAACAGGGTTGAAATGCGACCCAGAATCTGTGCCAGCGACTTCTGTAATTCTGCAGATCGCGCTCGTCACGCGTCTGCATCATCCACATGTTCGCGTCACTCAGCATTTCTCGTACCACGCGTGCGCGTCGTCTACGCTTTCGCATCTTTCGTGCAGCTTCCAATCCGCGTGGTCGTGTCAGGAACGCGAGCGCGTCACGGTAATTCCTTCTATTTCGCGCGGTCGCGTGAGCCATGCGACCGCGTGACTTCTCGCTGGTCATCTCCTCAATTCATTGTGTTCCTTCCATTTTTGCATGCTTCCTCTTCATTCCTTACGCCATTCATGCCCTATGAAGCCTGAAACACTTAACATACAGATCACGGTATCGAATGGTACGAAGGAAGATAAAAATATACAACAAAAAGGTCCTTAGGAAGCAAGTTATTAATCATAGGATATTTTTAGGAAGGAATTGTAAATACATGCAAATTATATGAATAAGTGGGTGAAAAGCTTGATAAAACCACTAAATAAAACACAATATAAACCATAAAATGGGTAAAGACTTGATAAAACCACTCAATTAAACACAATATAAATCATAAAATAATGGTTTATCAACCTCCCCACACTTAAACATTAGCATGTCCTCATGCTTAGCTTAAGGAGATAAAATAAATGAGTAGGAAAAAGCATGACTCATGTAATGCAACCTATGAATGTGAATGCAACTACATGCTAAAATGATTCTACCTACTTGGTGAAAAAGTAAATAAATCTTTCAAGAATAATATGAGCTGGATTTCACTAATTCAAATCACAAAATACAATACAAATAATTTGCAAGAAGGAGATAGCTCATGAAAGCAGGAAACATAGAATTAAGCACTGAACCCTTACTGGTAGTGTATATCATTCTAACTCTCAAGTGTCTAGGGTCAACTCTCTCAATTCTCTGCTAATCTTGCTTTCTATAGCTTGCTCTTCATCTAACAATCAACAAAAATTTAATGCACCAATACACAAATCAAGAGGTCTTTTAAGGGTTGTAATGGGGTTAGGGTCAAGGTAGGATTATATTTGGCCAAGTGGACTAAAATCTAAATCCTTAATTAACATAAACTTTCCACCTAACTAGGACAATCCATGTAATCATAATATAGAATCAATAACTACCCATTAACTGTGTTTACTATATATTTATGCATTCCAAGTTTTGAGTACAGTACATATGTATTGCTATTGCTATTTACTTTGGGGCATTTTGTCCCCTTTTTATTTTTCTGCTCTTTCTTTTTTTCTTTTTTTTTCTTTTTTTTATTTTTCTTTTCTTAATATATTTTTTTTCAATGCATATGATTAAGGTTTTGAATGCATAAACATGTTCTTAACATTTTTCATATTTTCACACAAAGTCTAACATACTCAATTCCCAAACCAAACGTTTCCAAACCCACTTTTTCCCACACTTAATTCGTGAGCATTTTCACTAGTCTGAGCTAACCAAGGATTCAACTTAGGGACATTATTATTTTTCGCTTAGAGTTAGTGATGAGCTAAAGTAAAGAATAAAGGGGTAAAATAGGCTCAACATTGGTTTGCAAAGGATAATGAAAAGGTTAAGGCCATATGGGTATGTAAGCTGAGTGAAACAAGGCATCAATCATATAAGTGCATGCATACATTAAATAATGAAAATATAGAATTAAGCAAGACAAAGATCACAATTTTAGAGAGAATGACACACAAAAATAAAATATATTGATTGATAAAATGCAACCAATCAAGTAGGCTCAAAATCTCACTGGTTTTGTGTGTTCGAGCTCTAAACCATGTTCCAGTATAATATTTCTTCAGAAAAGTTTAACAAAATTTTTAATTCAAATTAGTGAAATTCTCTAAAAAGATTCTTGAAAAAGAAAATATTACTTTAACCAAGTGGTAAAATATGCACAAAATCAAACAAATATGCAAATGAAACAACTATTTTATAACAAAAAAAATTTAAACATTGGTGTTGAGATAGGAAGGTACTAACCCACGGAGATCGGTATCGACCTCCCCACACTTAAAGATTTCACCGTCCTCGGTGCATGCTGAGATGTGCAGGTGGACGGGTTGTTCCAACTGATGCTTTTCTTCAAGGATTGTGCAGATAGACTTGTTTGTCTCCCCTTTTAGAAGTTTCTTTCTTTTTTTCGTCTTTGGTGGCCGGCCTGAAAGAAGAGAAACAAAATAACAGTAACCCATAAATAAATATAAGAAAGCAAATAAAACATGGTTAGGTTAATGCCAAATAATGAGGGTCTCAATGACATGGCAGCTACAACATGCAAGTGAGAAAACAGTAGAAGTACATGGCAAAGCAAGAGTGCAAAAATTTGCAACAATGGGGAAGAGAGTGTGGGTAAGGAGAGATAATATAAATTTATGTCAATACAAAAGTAATACAGTTATAAAAGATTGGCATTGATTTAAATAATATTACCTAACCAGAACAAGTCACTAAGCACCCAAAATAAATCAAGAGAAGATGCAACAGTTAAATAAGAAAAATTTAAAGGAACATTGAACCTGTGATGAAGAAGTTGAAATCCTAATCCTAATCCTAATCCTAAATCCTAAGAGAGAGGAGAGAACCTCTCTCTCTAAAAACTACATCTAAAACCTAAAATTGAATTATGATCTTATATGAATTGATGTCCTGAGTCTCTGCATGTTCCTTGACTTTAATCTGTTTCTGGGCTGAAAACTGGGTTGAAATGCAGCCCGGAATCTATGCCAGCGACTTCTGTAATTCTACAGATCACGCTCGTCACGCGTCCGTGTCGTCCATGCGTTCGCGTCACTCAGCATTTCTCGTACCACGCGTGCGCGTCGACCACGCTTTCGCATCGTTCGTGCAGCTTCCAATCTGCGCGGTCGCATCAGGCACGTGACAAACCTCAATTTGACGGTTTATCTTGTATTGATTTTAGGGGATTTATAACCTTTTACCCACATTTATTCAATGAAATAGCATGGTTTTGTATATTCTCCTTTAATTGTGCTTAAGAGTGAAAACATGCTTTTTAGGCCTTAAAATAGCTAAATCTAAATCACGTTGATTCCATTAGATGCCTTGATATGTTTGTTAAGTGATTTAAGGTTTAAGAGGCAAAGATTGGATCAAGGGAATGAAGAAAGAAGCATGATTTAGGAGGCAAATATTGGATCAAGGGAATGAAGAAAAAGCATGTAAAGTTGGAGAACTCATGAAGAAATGAAAGAACCGGAAAGCTGTCAAGCCGACCTCTTCGCACTTAAACGACCATAACTTGAGCTACAGAGGTCCAAATGATTCGGTTTCAGTTGGGTTGGAAAGCTAACATCCGGGGCTTCGAAATGATATAAATTTTGCCATATTTTGCTTCGCTTTCAGGGGCGCGCACGCGCACTTGGCGCGCGCGCGCCGATTCTGTCCGTGGCCCACTTTAATGAAATCGTCCCCAGCGGTTTTAGGAGCCTTGTGGGCCCAATCCAACTCATTTCTGATGCTATTTAAGTCAAAGATTGAAGAGGGATGAGACATCTAGTTACCATTAGTTTAGTTTAGTAGTTAGAATTAGTTTCTAGAGAGAGAAGCTCTCACTTCTCTCTAGGATTAGGATTAGGATTAGGCTTAGTTCTTAGATCTAGATTTTAATACATCTTCTTCTACTTCTATCTTCTCAATTACTTGTTGTTACATTCATTCTTCTTCCATTCTTTTGTTGCAATTTCCTTTATGTTGTTCTTATGCTTTGTTGTAGATCTACTATTGT
>NC_029776.3:24470037-24471041 GCF_000817695.3 Arachis duranensis
AAAATGGCGCCGTTGCCGGGGAGTTGCAATGGTGTTGTGTTATTGGTTATTGTATATATGTGAATATTGTGAATAGCTTGATTTTTGGATTGCTTGTTAGTTTTTGCTAGTCTTAGTATTTTGTTTCATTATTTCTTATTAGTTTTTGTTTCTTATTTGCTCTTGCTACCATGAATTCTCATTTTGGCTATGAGTATGATTACAACTATGTTGTATGAGATGTGAATTTCAATGACAACATGCATCAAGGATGGGACAACCAAAGGTGGGAGGAGCCATATGCATATGATCAATCTTCATGGCAACAACCTCCACCAATGCACTATGAAGAAGAGCCATTCTATGATGCATACCAATCCAATGGCTATGGTGAATCTCCTTGTGACTTTCAAGAACCACCACCATATGCCTATGAATCATATCTTCAACATGATCATCAACTATACTCACAAGCCTCTTTTCACCAAATACCTCCATATGACTCTAATCCTTATCCACCACACCAACCACTATATGAACCATACCCAGAACCACCACCTCAATATTCACCATCTCCATATCCTTATCAAAAAGAACCACCTCCGTATTATGAATCTGTTTTCCAAAAAAATGAACCCTCCTATCCACCCGCCAAGAAGAACCACCTTCCTATAATGAATCATTTCTCCAAGATAATGAACCCTCTTATCCACTCCAATCCTCAATGGATGAAATCCTTAGCCTTATACTTCAAGGGCAAGGAGAAATGCAAAGGGAGACACTAGAATCTATGGCTACCTTGACCAAGGTAGTAAGCACTTTAGCCTCCCAATTCTTGAGCACTCAAAGCACCCCCATGGTCACATGTGGAGAATCAATTAAAGAGCATAGCATGAAGGAGAGATTGGAAACTCCGGTGGAAAATGAGGAATACCACTTTGTATTAGAACAATTGGAGAAGCCTATGACTATTGAAGAAAAGGAAGAAGTGGTTGAAGACTTAGGAGATGCGGAACCTCCATGGA
>NC_029776.3:24471300-24504426 GCF_000817695.3 Arachis duranensis
CAAACAAGGGAGTAGAGCTTGCAAGCACATTGGAGATACCTCTCCCCAAGCCACCACCATCCATTTTCTCATTCAAGTGGGTAAATTCCTTATACTTAAGCTTTATTATTCCCCTTGAATATGGTTTGCTTAAGACGGATGGTCAACTAAGACATATTTGTGGCTTTAAGAGTAAAAAGGTGATGGTTAGTGGTTTGAAATATCATTCTAGGTTCATTATGGTTGCATGCTCAAAGCTTAATTGTAAAGGTTGGTGTATAACTAGAATACATGGGCCTAGAAGGATGTTTGGTCACTTTGTTGAGAATTCACCTTGCTCACCACCCACATGGATTAATGATAATCAACTTGGAGATGGGTGTGACGACAAAATATGGGATCCGGGAACACATGAGGATCAACATTGGGAGCCCATGGTTTGTGAAGAACTCCATCAAAGCTTGGAGATATTAATCTTGAATGATGGAGCTTATTGGAAGTCCAAGCATTGGTGGAAGTTCCAAGATGAATACAAGCACAAGCCACCTTGAGAGAAGCTCCCCATAAGTCCAACTTAAGGACAATAAACAAAAGAGAAATTCATCCATGATTGAATCCATTTCTTGATAAACCTCTTCCAAGTCTCCAATGATGATATGCCTTGGAGGTTGCGCACCCTCCTCAACATCAATGTCAAGCTTCTTGGAAGAGTGCTTCATGATGCTACATTCCCATGGACTTTCAATATCTCCTAAATCTTCAACCACTTCTTCCTTTTCTTCAATGATCATAGGCTCCTCCAATTGTTCTAGCACAAAATTCGACTCCTCCTTTTCCACCGGATTTTCCAATTTCTCCTTCATACTTTGCTCTTCTTTAGGTTTTTCACATGTGGCTACGGAAGTACCTTGAGTGTTCAAACATTTGTAGGCTAAAGTATGCACTACCTTGGTCAAGTTAGTCACAAATTCTAAGGTGTTCCTTTGCATATCCGCTTGTCCTTGAAGTAGCAAGGTAAGAGAATCATCTATTGGGGCTTGGGGTAAATAGGAAGGTTCATTATTTTGGAGAGAGGATTCATGGTAGGAAGGTGGTTCCCCTTGATAAAATTGTGGAGATGGTGTGTAGTGAGGTGGTTCTTGGGAGTAATCTTGATAGGGTTGTGGTGGTTCTAAGGGTTCTTGCTCATAATGATCATAAGAATATGGCATGAATGATTGATCATATGGTGGATATGGATCATAGGAAGGTGCTTGATGTGGCAAGGCTTGTGAGTATGGTTGAGGTTCATGTTGAGGATGAGATTCATAGGCATATGATGGTGGTTGTTGAGTGTCACAAGAAGAGTCATCATAGCCATTAAATTGACATGCATTAGGAAGGAAATTATACCTATAAGTATCCGGAGGTTGTTGCCAATAGGAGTGATCAATTCCTTGAGGCTCCTCCCATCTTTGATGGTTCCATCCATGGTACATATTGCCATTAAAGTTCACATTTCCTACAACACAACCAGGACCAAACTCATAGCCATAGTGAGAATTCATTATGGAAAGACAAAATAAAACTAACAAAATCTAGTAAACAAGCAAAAGACAAGCTATTTACACTATTCACATATGTACAATAACCAATAACATAACACCATTGCAAATCCCCGGCAACGGTGCCATTTTGATGATCGGATTTTTGACGGTTTAGAATTTCACAAATGAAATCTCGTCGAAGTATAGTCTCTAAACCAACAATAATCCTCTCATACAAAAATTTGTTTGTCACAAGTACAAACCCCTAAAATCTATAAACCGAAGTATTTAAACCTCGGGTCGTTCTCCTTAGGATTTACAATAAAGTGTCTTGTTATTAGTTGTGAGTTATTTTGGGGTTTTTGAGATTATAGACAAGAATTATAAATGGCAAGGGAAATAACCTAACAACTAATAAAGCTCTTGGCAAGATATGAGAACTAGAAGTCCTATCCTAGTTATCCTCCTCAATTGTGATAACAAATTATCCATTACTCCCACTTAGTTAACCTCTAGCCATGGAGGAAAGTCAAGTGGATGAATCAATTTGATTCCTCAAGTCAATCTTTGCTTTCTTCTACTTCTACCTTTCAATTCTTTGTTGTTACATTCATCTTCTTCCATTCTTTTATTGTAATTTCCTTTATGTTGTTCTTATGCTTTGTTGTAGATCTACTATTGTTCCTTCCATTTTCTTTCAATTCAATAAGAGGTAATTCATAATAATTGTTCTTCTTTGCTTTTCTATTATTGATCTCTTGCCTTTGTAGTTAGATCTCTCTTTAATTCTTGCAATTTATATTGTTTACTTTTATTGCCTTTTATGTGTTTGTTGAAATGCCTCTTCTAGATATAGTATAGATTTTGTTCCTCTTGGCCTAGGTAGAGTAATTAGTGACTCTTCAGTTATCTAATTCCTTTGTTGATTGGTAATTGGAGAGATTGCTAATTGGTTTGGAGTGCACTAAAGCTAGTCTTTCCTTGGGAGTTGGCTAGGACTTGTGGCTCAAGTCAATTCATCCACTTGACTTTCCTTTATTTAGTAAGGGTTAACTAAGTGGTAGCAATGAACAATTCTCATCACAATTGAGAAGGATAACTAGGATAGGACTTCTAATTTTCATACCTTTCCAAGAGCCTTTTATAGTAGTTAGTTTATTTTCTTTGCCATTTATATTTCTTGTCTAAAATCTCAAAAACCCCAAAACACATCACAACCAATAACAAGACACTTCATTACAACACTTCCCTGCAATTCCTTTAAGAGACGACCTGAGGTTTGAATACTTCGGTTATTATTTTTAGGGGTTTGTTACTTGTGACAAACAATCTTTTGTATGAAAGGATTTTTGATTGGTTTGGAAACTATACTTGCAACGAGAATTCATTTGTGAATTTCTATACCATCAAAAATCTAATCATCAGCACGCGAGCGCGTCACGGTAATTTCTTCTATTTTGTGCGGTCGCGTGAGCCATGCAACCGCGTGACTTCTCGCTGGTCATCTCCTCAATTCCTTGTGTTCCTTCCATTTTTGCATGCTTCCTCTTCATTCCTTACGCCATTCCTGCCCTATGAAGCTTGAAACACTTAACATACAGATCACGGCATCGAATGGTACGAAGGAAGATAAAAATATACAACAAAAAGGTCCTTAGGAAGCAAGTTATTAATCATAGGATATTTTTAGGAAGGAATTGTAAATACATGCAAATCATATGAATAAGTGGGTGAAAAGCTTGATAAAACCACTCAATAAAACACAATATAAACCATAAAATAGTGGTTTATCAGGTCTACTTCGACCAATGGCCTAATGGTATATGCAATTGTGTTTGAGTCCAACTTGGCATGATCTTTTGAAATCGTGCCCATGGTTCATGTGTGCTTGCCATTGTATCTCCTGATCTCCCAACAAGCTTTTTTTCGAATCAAGTTAGCTCGGATAAGCCAGTCGCACCTTGCACCATACCCCTTGCATTTCGCATAGAATGTCTGCGACTCAAACTCATACACAGTGTAATCAACTCCTCTAGAGATGGTGTAGCTTTTGATTGTAGATATCACTGACTCTCTCGAATCAAATTCCATTCCGACACTAAACTCGCCATCTTCCGCCGCAACGTTGCATTCACCTACGACATGCGCACCACCATCAGTCAGACAAGGCAAATAAAATAAGCACTATAGGAAACTTGAGTTAATAATCATAACATACCGTATTCACATACTCAGGAAATTCCGGAACATGCATGGCTTTGAGATCTAGAGTCCGCATAAAAGGCAGAACACCAAACAGGTGTTGGCTTACAATCGCATTTGCTTGATTTTGCACCGCTGGGTTACCTGCTAAGTCTCCGTCATCATTTTCGTCATCGAGTTCATAGTTAGCTTTGAATTCCTCTTCACTGTCATTATTATCTTCTTCTCAATCTGTATCCCCGAACTCATCAACATTGACCTCGTCGCCGACCGTACCCATCCCCGACAGCTGTTCAAACTCAACGTACAGCTCTATCATCAGCACGTGAGATCGGGTTTGTTGATGAATATATAACATCTGCTGCATACTATCATCGTCAGTGATGGGCATTATTTGAAACTGTATTAGCCCACCAAATACTTGTACAAGACTTCTATATAAAAGATTGCTCACCCTTTTCAAAATGTGGCTTTGAATGTTATTACAAAGGCCATTTTGCAACTCCACAAAACTCATGGTATGGAATAGAAAATGACAACGGACATTCACAAACAAAAGTCACTCCTTCATGTGTGTTTGGTATAACCTCACCGTTATAATATACTCACAAATTTGCAACACCTTCCATAACTTCAGCCTCAACTAACTCTATTTTTTTGACATAGTTATCTGCCAAAAAAGTACACCACTAAGGACTTTATGCAAGAAAGAGTAAGAGGAAAAGTGAAGATAAAGATGAATGAAACTGGACTTCGTATTTATAGGCAAAGCTGTGGATTTAAATATTATTTTGTGTACAAAATGCAACCTGCGTTTTTGGTGTAACACCCTAACTACCAAAGCTCACGCTTCCGGCTGCGCAACTCTGATAGCTCGGAAATTACGACGACACTTATACTATTTAATACTAAAATATGAGCCTGTTTAAAACTTTAAACCGCGATACCGCATTACTTTGCTATACAACGTACATCCATACATACCATACAACTTACAAAAACTCATAAAGAGTACATCCATGTATATACATATATATATAAATAATATTACAAGCATGAACCAATACAATTCATATCCCTCTTACAAAATATACCAAGATAAAGGCGAGGGTACAATGAATAAAAATCTAAAGCAATAAAGAGCATCACAACAACAATTAAATAAGCTCTTTGTAAACAATTAAATAAACTCTTCGTGACTTCAGCGCCCATATCCTGAAAGGGGAAAAATGTAGGGGGGTGAGAACATCATCCTCGAAAGGGTTCTCAGTAGAGGGTTTTTGGGAATTAATGTAATAGGATACATGAAGATAAACCGTACTAGTGATTAATAACCGTCTTATGCCTCTTTTAAAAAATAATGGTTTTCAATAAAAGTAAAGTCAGAAATCTTTTCTGAAAGAGAAACCGTTCAATTCTCAAAACATCAAAGCCTTTCAAAAAGAGAGGAACCGTTAATTCTCAAAACTCAAAAGCCTTTCAAAAAGGTTTAACCATGCTGAACTAAATTAGCATTTCATACTTTTCCAAAATCAGAAACACAAAATCGAAACCAATCATCGGTCCATCTCATTTCACCCACGGCCCTAGGCCCAAACAATCCAACCACAACCAATCCAACAGAGTTCCAGATGCAAACACAAGTAGGAAGATACAAACACAAACAAACAGTTATTGCAAGTAGAACAATTAGCAGATAATCACATAGGCAAACCAAGTACAATATGCACACCCAAACAATGTCACATAGATGCATATGATGCATGCCTGTCCCTAGTGGCTGATGATATCATCTGTCGGTTATATAGCCAACCCGACACGTCCTGGTAGCTAACCATGGACAGAAACACCCATCGCGGAGCAAGTAAGTTTGAGCTACAACCCCATTGTTACTACCCGCTCAACCCAGAGCCAGTGGAATAACCACTACTGCGGCTACTACCCAGGCGGGTGTTTAAAAGCTCAACCTGGAGCGAGTGGAATCACCACTACTACCGCTTCTACCCAGGCATCACAGTCTCTAACCTGGAGCAAGTGGGACGAACCTCAACCCTTGCTACTACCCAGATATCTCAAGCATATATTCATTTAGTCCCAGCCATGGATCAACATCCATCTCAGCCATTCGTCTTAAATTCGTAATTCATAGTCAGCCATACGACCCATAATTCATTCGGCAATCAGCCATAAATCAATATCATACACAGCCATTTCGGCTCACGGTTCAATCCAAAACCAGCCAATATTCATAATCATACACAGCCATTCCGGCCCATAACAAAACAACACTTCCACCATTCAACATCATCAAATTCATAAAACCGGTATTTAAGCCATAAATCACTTTTCTCAAGCCATTTCACTTTGAAATCAAATTTCAACTCTTTTCAGCCTTGGCTTTAAAGATCTCATTTCTCAAATCATCTCAGGCTCATAAGCCAAATTTACTCAAAGTGAGTTCCCTTTTTAAAACAAAGCCACTTTCGACATTCTCTTTCCAAAACTTCCAAAACCATGGCAAGTTAAGGATTTATTTCAAAGTACTCAAAACCACCCATCCAACAATGGGATTTTATAACAAAAGCTTCTCAGCAGAGTCCCAAGTCTTTAGGGGAGAATAATACAACTCAGTTCGCCAAATTCATTTAAAATCATTAAAACCTTGGCTTTCCGATTTGAGTAATAAAATAGGATCTAAGCCAAACCAAGTCACGTAATCATTTACTTCTTTCAAAGCCGTTTCCTTTACTTAGGCAAAACCAACTTCAACCCCCATGATAAATTCTAGAACGTTTCAACTGTTCAAAATTGTTTTAGTCTTGCAAGAAGTCAAAATTCAAAGAGTACTTAAAACATTTCTCAAAACATTTCAAAATGAAACTTGTCAATAGGCATTCAGGTTCTTTCAAAGTCATTGAAACTTCTTTAATTGAAACCCCCAAGTCAAATTCAAAGGCATAAACCCTTTTCACATTCAAACAGCTTTAAAACACAAGTTTCATCTAAATAACCTTCTCCAAAAAGAGACACTAGGCCTTTCTTAGGAAGCAAGACTAAATCACAATTTCCGCTTTAATAACTCATTTCAAAAGCACGAATCATCCTTTTCTTGATAATTCAAATAAAATAGTTGAAGTCTTTAGCTCATCATTTTTCCAGACAACATTTCAATAAAGACTCGGATTTTATAGAAATTTCGGCAGCACCTCCCATAAAACTTGGACTTTGTCACCCGGTTCGGGTCCCAACTAAACTGTTTCTCATCCCTTTTCAACAGCTCAAAACCAGAAATCAATTCAAAAGCAAGCTAAATTTGACAGTCGCCTCAGTGGCATATCTCAATGTAACCATTTCAAAATCAACTCAATATCAACCAATTTAACTCATTTCTAAAGCTTTTAAAGAATCAGTTCAGCAACAAATCATTTGTCCAAACCAAGTCAATTAAAGTAAACCAGGCTGAATTCAAAAGTGCATTCGACTCTTCACATCATCAAAATAATCAACTCATTTCAAATCAATCCTCAATGGATTAAACTCAGATTTCAAATCTTTAAAAAATCAGCTTTAAAACATTACATTTTACAAAACCGCACAACAATTCAGCCAAACCAACACCCATAAACATTCGAGTCAATCAAATAATACATAAGGCAGATATAATCACCACATACACAATATCTCACATCAGTATCTATATGTAATAATTCCAATACATAAAACATAGTTTTTAGAAAGTGCCCCTACCTCAAAACGCAAACCATAACCCAAACTTGTTAACCGATTCCTTTTTGCTCAGCCTGAAATCACCGACAATCAGAATCTCGGCCCTGCTTGATCCCTCTCAAAAGCAGAAACAGCTACAAGCGGCATAAACAAACCAGATTCTAACTCCTAAAACCATTAACATCGCAATCACTTTACTACACGGAACATAACACCAACGTAGGGCTTTCGAAAATCGAATATGCTTACTGGAACGAATAAAGAATGGCTGAACCGAACAGCGGCAGTCTCCGAACCGGTTCGGCGGCAGCTTTAATCGTGGCCCGCAATAACCGGAGCTTGACCTGTGAGAAAGGATTAAAGACTGAATCAAATTGCAGAAGCTCCGGTGATGGTTCCGGTGACCACAACAGCTTCTCCGACAGCGACAACGTAACTTATGACAGCCATTTCATTAAATACAACAGTTTCAATGACAGTTTCAGAGTAAAATTGAATTGGCAAAACTAGGAGGAACCAGAAACAGGACAAGCTCACCAGAACGGCAGCGACCAGAAATTCTGGCGGCGGCAGAGCAATTCCGGCGACATAAACCGCAGCAACGGCACAGATCTCCCCTCCTCCAGTGGTGATGCAGGTGGCTTCTGCGCGACTCATCCCTTTCCCTCTTCTCTGTTCGCAGCTTCAACGGCGGCGGCAAGGGACGGATTTGACAACGGCGACGCGACGGGCTGGTCAGTCAGTGACGGCAGCAGTGCCCTGGCTCGCGCTCTCTCTCTCTCCCACCCGTGACCATGGTCTGCGGCTACCTCTCCTTCGGCGGTAACACGACGGTGCGGCGGCAATGATGCCTGCCAGCGCCGTCCTTCCTCTTCCCCTCTCCCTCTTCCCGTTTTCCTCCTAACCCTTTCTTTCCTTGGCTTCATTTTGCAGCTGTTGCTGCTGTGTATGTTGCGTTACTGAGAAAAGGAAGGGAAACAGATAGGATGTGGCGGCTGGGTTGGGAATTAGGGCTTTCATTATTTTGAAAATTAGGGTTAAGGGCATTATGGTAATTTCACATAAAATTGGGAATAATATAGTAATTGAAATCCAATGTAAATCCAACACTAATTGTATATGGAAAAATACTATTTGCTCATCAATTTTACAAATTATTTTCAATAAAATGCCCAAATCTAAAAATTAGAAATAATATAATTAAATCATTTGTTTTCCAAAGCAGCAGCATTAATATTTAAAACATTACTTATTTAATCCAAATCATATAAAATCTTTATTATTTCATAATTATCAACTTTATAATTCAAATATAGAAAATAATCCAATAATTATAAAATTGGATAATAATCATAACTCACCTCAATTTCAATAACCAAAACTTGCCTTAATTATCTTTAATAAAATAATTTCTGAAATTAAGGCTGTAAATAACTATATGATTTGGGACTTGATCATAATAAGACTTTTCAAAGGTTCTGGGTCTTACATTTGGGACTTTCAAAAAAAAAAATTTCTGACACTAACAAAACGCAACCTACATTTTGTGGGCTTCAAAAAAATTTTTAATTTTTCTGGCTTAAAAAACGCAACCTGCGTTTAGCCTAAAACAAAATAAAAAAAATGGAAATGCCAAAACTAAACCTACGTTTAGTGTATTTCAAAATTAAAAAAAAAAAGTACAAAGCGCAACTTGCATTTTATATCTGACCCGTAGCTGTGCAATTTTTTTGATTCCCTCCATTTTATAGTGTTACACGTTAACACTTTCCCTAACAAAAAAAGCAGCCGATTTTTGTATCGTGTGTGTGTGGATGGAATAATAAAAAATGGCTATTTCTCCTAAAGTAATGTAATTTCTATATATATATGTACATTTTTTAATTTAGATATAGAGGGAAAATGGTGTAGGACGTGGTTATGAAATGCATGAGTGCTTTACGCAGTTGTGGTGTTAGTATCAAAGTAATCGAACGGATCAATTTTAGGCTAGGCAATCGAACGGTTCGATTAAAGGAGCACAAATCAGACTGTCCGATTTGCGTCCATCCAGCCAGGTGTCGCGCATGCGCAGCATCCCAGCACTGTGCTCCTATACCAACATACCCCTTTCCTGAACTCACTTTCTCCCACCGAAGTCCCTTTCTTGAACCTACTTAACCACCATTTTTTCTCTTCTTCTTCACCATTTTAACTCCTTCTTCTTTTTCAATTAAAAAAATTACAATGCCAAAGAAGCAAAAATGTAAAAATATTGATCATTCTGAATTTCATATTATCAATTATCTCTGCAATTCTGATTACATAAGTTTTTTTTAAATTTTTTTATATTACAAAATTATTATTATTATTGTTAGAAATTTAAGAATATATGTTTAAATGATATATATTACAGAATTATTATTATTATTATTGTTAAAAATTTAGAAATATATGTTAATAATTAGGTTTTATAAAATATAATATATTTTTGCTCCGGCAATAATTATTTATTTATTGTTAGATATTTAATTGACATAAATATATTATTGTAGTTGAGATTTTAATAAAGTGAAACATTATTAGTTAAATAAGAATTGAATTTATTTATTAGTTATTATTAATAGTAAGTTAGTATTTATTATTAGTGAAATAGGAATTGCTACCCAGTAAATTATTTATGAATAAGTAAATAAATAATTATGTAAGAAACAATTCAATAAAAATTTAGGAAATAGTTGACTAAAATATTTAATATGAATAATAATATCATAATTTTTAAAAATAAAAAATTATTCGAAATAATTTTTAGTATTATTAATAAAATTTAGAAGTTAAATTATTATTATTCTGGAGTTTAGTAAATTGGATTTAGTAAAATTAATTGTTTTTTGATATTTTCAATAATTAATGATAGTTGTTAGGTATTTAATTAATATGTTTTGTGTATTTAAATGTAAAATTTTTTTAATAATGATAATTAATTAATTGGTAGGTTAGTTGTATTTGTACATACATGCTAGTTACTAAATTAGCTAATTAATAGTAAGTTTAGCATTAGTTTAATAAATTAATTACTATTATTAGAAAATTATTAACTTTTAGTAGTAAATTAGTAATTATTAATGATTTAACTAATAATTTGCTATGTTTTTGTAGAATTCACGAAATTTGACATGTAACCACCTACTGTCTCCAGATCGGTACAACCATAATATGGAGGAGCATTTACGATTTTCTGATTTTTATTATGTTTTTCAGATTGGAATAATTCAATGTCAGAAAGGACTGGTAAATGCTCTAGTCGAGAGCGGGCATCCAGACACACACATATTTCACCTTCCGATTTGTGAGTGTGCTGTGACAATGAAAAATGTGGCTATTATTCATGGTCTTCGGACAAACGGTCTTTTAGTGATAGGAGTGACTATGAGTAGTTTTGAAGTCTTAGAGACTGAGTGTTTGCACCAATTCGGGATTGCACCGAGAAAGTCAGACTGTAGAGAAAGTGATGGGTGGAAAAATAAATGGTTTTCAATTACAGCAATGAATAATGACAAGAGGTGTTATATATTTGAAATAAAGGGTCTTGGCTAGGAGAAGATTAATTGGAGTTTCTATCCTTGTTGATTTTTCCAAGTATAATAGTAAAAGGTTATTGCTTCCACTTAGTTATCCTCTAACTAATAAAGGAAAGTCAAGTAGATAATACTAACTCTAATTCACAAATCCTAATCACTTCTCACGGAAGGATTAGAGTTAGTGAAAATTGAGTTAGCCAGCAATTTTTTATTACAGATTAATACTTGAGTATTCCAACTCAAGGATTTCTAATTAATCAACTCCAAAACCAAGTTAAAAACTCTACTCCATTAACATGAATGCCATTTTCACAAACATGTCAAGGGAGTAGATAGGAGACATGGTAATTAAAATTAAATTAATAAAAGCAAATTTGGAACTGATAATCAATTAAAAGAAATCAAACAAGTAATGGAATTAAATATAAAAATAGTTTTTTGCATTAATAAATTTAAAATTAAAAAAATCCAAACATAAATTCAAGCAACTAAATGGAGAACAAAAGAGTAGAGTGATAGAAAGGCAAATTATAACGATAATAACTCTACTTGAAGGTAGTAGCAGTTCTCTTCAAATCCAATCCCAAAAGCAAAACTAAGAAATACTAAGAACCCTAGGTGAAGTAGTGTTTTCTCTCTCTAGAATTTAAAAACTAAAAAAAACTAACGTAAAAGTAAAAGTGAAGTGTGTGTTCAGTCTCAGCTACACCCCTACCTCTAGTTTGCATTTTTGGGCTTGAAATTGGGCCAAAAAGAGTTCAGAAATCACCCCAAGCGAATTCTGATACCTGCAGCACGTGACACTCTGTCACGTGTACGCGTCGCCCACGCGTACGCGTTGCCAATGCGTACGTGTCGATCGACAAAATTCTAGTCACGCGTACGCGTCATCCATGCGTGCGCGTCGCTCGTCTCCTGCGCCACTCACGCGTACGCATCGTCCACGCGTGCGCGTTGCTGCCAGCTTCTCAAAACTTCAATTTCTTATTTTCCTTCCGTTTTTTCCTACTTCTTATCCATCCTCTAAGCCATTCCTGTCATGTAAAACCTAAAATCACTTATCACACACATCACGGCATCGAATGGTAATAAAGAAAGATTAAAAATTAGCAATTTAAGGCCAAAGAAGCATGTTTTTAATCATAACACAACATTAGGAAGGAAAATGTAAAACATGCGATTTCTATGAATAAGTGTGAGAATAATGGATAAAATACACTAAATTAAGCATAAAATAAACCCTAAAATGGGGTTTATCAGGAAGCTTCATAAAATTGAAGTGGCTTTGGGATTTAAAAGAACATTTACAGTTGATTGACGAAAATAGTATTCCGAGATACGTGAAGTGCCACATTATATTGTTATTTGAAACGATCTTATTTGGAGACAAGTCTGGGGTATCTGTGCACTGGAAGTTTCTGCCTTTGCTTCGTGGTTTTGGCAGTGTCAGACAGTATAGTTTGGGATTGGCATGCCTAGCACACCTGTACAGAGCGTTATGCAGGGCATCTTGTTTTGACTGCAAGAAAATCGATGGTCCACTAACACTTATGCTAGCTTGGGCTTGGATCCGTCTATCATATCTTGCGCCGGTTCCTAGGGAACCCCGTAATGTGTCGCTTGCTAACGGATAACATTATCGACTTACATTGTGTCTTCATATTTAGAATCCAATTATGTTAATGAAATAAATCATATTAGGTGGGGTAATTGGGAGTGTGGAGACCGACGCTATAGATATCTTAGTCTTTCTCACTTTAAGAAGTCATTGGATGATCTTCAAGAAGGCCAGTTATGTTTTCATTAAAGAAGTATTTATTTCGGATTTAGTTTTATTATTATTTGGCTTGTAATCATCTGTTTCTTTTATTGTGTGCAGTTTGTGTGGGTTGCCTACGGTGTTGATCGCATTGAGCCAGATATAATTCCTGCAGACATCTACATGCACTCAGTTGTGTGGAGCGCTACGGTACCATTAGTATCATTTGAATGCATTGAGTGGCATGCAACTGATAGGTTTAAGTGACAGTTTGGTTTCATTCAGGGAGTTTCTCATTAGGAATGGAGTCTAGAGAAGACACACGAAGAAGTCCTGACCGGTCCTAAGAATCTTGACTGGGACACAGCCATGACTCATTCATTTTGAGTGATGCAGTGGACAAACAGGTATAATCACGTTCTTACTGAGCTTTCCATACCTCCACAACATCTCTTAGAGATTTACATGTAATGGTACTGTACAAAATATGGAAACCACTTGAATTTGTCGGATCTTATGGTGTAAGAGAATGATGAGGGTAGTCCAGTTAGGGACGATGACAATCAAGAGCAGGAACCACAGTCACCGCCACCTTCACCTCCACCTCCACAAGAACAACCATAGTCCTCGGTCCCATATGTACCTCAAATACAGTTTACCCCGTCATACCTATTACATCAGCAGTATTGGAGTACTCCACAGTTTGACACAGGAGATGGAGCTTCATTTAGCCAGTTACTTAGGTTCATGGTTGCAGATCCATGCCAATCACAATCTAGCCATCAGCCTGATATGATGATGAGTAGGTATTCCTTGGATGCGAGGCATCCATGTCAAACTTCCTTGGACCCTGTTAATAATGAACTTCGACATACTCAATGTTACCTATATTCACGACAAGCTTTTGCAGGTACGGTGTCTTGAAATTTCTCAAAAATTTGACTCTATATGCCTGATGTAAAACATGTAAAAAGATTTAGGAGGCGACCAAGCTCCATTACTATGGGCAACAGCTGTATTGATGGATTCGTGTCAATTAGATATCAGTCCTACACCATCCCGAGTCACCACATATTGTCGCAGGTTACTAAGAAAAAAGTGCAACGCATTAGAAGTCTCTCCCTCTACAATAGCAAATGCAATTGGGACGATATTGTCGTTACCATCTTGTGAAACTGTAACCAACAAACAACCCTTATACTTTTCGTACAAGTGAGTCCCATCCACCTGGACAACCGGTTTACAATGTCTGAATGCTCTAATGCAGGGGTAATAACTCTAGAAGACTCGATGTAATACTCAGATATCAATTACCAAGTCATCGCCTTGATATGCAGGCATAGTTTCACAATGGACGACTACTGATGGCTCCTTATGACACATGGCCTCAAACCATATGGGCAAAATTTTGTATAAATATTTTTTTCACTGATTTTTACTTAGCCAACCATGCTTTCCGATCGCTGATGGTGTAATTGAACTTCGACTGCACTTTCTCAATAACTGATTTCACCTTTATCGAAGGGTCAACCTTAACCAACGACTTTATTGCTTCTGCAATTGTGTTCAAATCCAGCTTCGAATGATCTTGAGAAATAGTGGCTCTGGTACAAGTGTGACTACCATTATACCTCCTTATAACCTAACAGCACTTTCTACTGATCATGCTAACCCTGATCAGCCAATCACAACCTGACCCATACTGTGTACACTTGGTATAAAATGTCAACGGCTCCAATTCATACACCTGATAGTCTACACCACTTCGAATGGTATTTTTCTAGAACTAAATTCCATTCCCACGAAAAATTCACCATCTGCCACAATAAAAATTTTTACCACGACGACAGCTAAACCATAAATATTTAATAAGTGAAATTAAAAGTAAAATCTATCTATAATTTATAAATGAATCATATCAAGAAATTAATACAAATTAATAACTAAATAAAAACATAAATAAATACTAATTAATATTTAACTAAATCAATAACTAACTAAAAAGATTATTATCTTAAATTTAACTAAATAAATACAAACAAATGCTAATAAAGTATATTTTCACATGTCGCGTAACTTTTTGGTCCATCGATCAATATAAATTATTACAAAATTCTAATCCTTCATATAAATATAGGTAATCACGTACTTGCATTCATATATTTCGGAAACTTCGGAGCATGCATGGCTTCCAAATCTAAAACTTGCATGAAAGATGGCTCCTCAAACGAATGTTCGTTTGCTAGTGCATCATTTGCCACGTCTGTCACATTTGCCTCCATAGTGCCATCACCTTGATCTTTCTCTCTATCTGGACCAAAAACTTCATAATTGCTTTCAAACTCTTTTTCACTGTCACTATTGTAATCTTCCCGTTCAATATTTCGATTAGTTTTAGATTGTTCGAACTCAATATACAACTCAATGAACGACATCTGAGTGCAACCTTCAATGTACATTGAAAATATCTCTTACATGCTCGCTTCATCGGTTATATATTTGGATTGAAATTGAACGAATCCACCAAATACCGGTATAGGATACCTGTATAAAATACATGATATTTTCCTGAACTTTCAGAATCTATCTTCTCACAAATCACACCTTTTAGTTCTTCAAATAAGATTGTTAATGGAATAACAATATCTAACGAATTTTCACAAATAAATTTCACTCTTTCATATGTTTGTAACAAAATTTTACCAACATAATATACTTTTAATAGGACTCTATATTCCATTTTTCTCACTCACATGAATATGAACTCCACTCTCAATGTTTTTAAACTCATACGAGATGATAGAGATAGATTTGGGTGCAGGAACTGAGGGAAGAAAATGAAGAAGGAAAGGAGATCTGCAAACTCGTATACGACTTACACACACTAATATATATAACAAATCGGACCAACCGATTTGTATTGATGCATTAAAATAACATATATAATAATCAAATCAGATGGTCTAATTTGATCTTCCCGAAAAAAAATTAAAATTATATTGAAATTGGACGGTCCGATTAGATACACCAAAATTCAAAATTTCCTTCCCACATAAAGGCGGTCCGATTTGTGTACCTAATTTTTTTAATAAAGAAATCGGACGGTCCTATTTCTTCACCTCATGATTCAAAAAAAGCTGCTCCACATTTATGTCTAGCAGACTAACACCTTCAGTATTCATAACGAGGCACAACACACATAGAGCTTCCATATAAAAAAAAGAGCCACATATGGGCTTTTTTATATAAATAAATATTCAAAAAATATTAATTCCGAAAATACGCACTGCATCAATTTATTCCACAAATACGCAGGGCCAATTCTTGGGAGACGCCTGTGAAATGGTATTGCACTACAAATCATGGATGGTGGCAGGCATCAGTATTTTGCCGCTGGCATCGAGGAAATGGCGCATTCCAAGCATAGCGAGCACGAATTGGAGCACTTCAAGGGCAGCGCCAGCGAAATGGCCCATTGTGCATGTGGGACTAAAATAATTAGAGGAATTAAGTTTAGATTTTGCTAATGCAATTGATAAATAAATTGGTAAAATACTATCTTAATTTTTATATTCGAATTAAATTTTAATTTTGTGTTTAATATTTAATTTTTTTTAAATATTTTATATTTTATTTTATATTTTTAATCAATATTATTTTTTTTTAAATATCATTTTTTTAAATTAGGATTTTTTTTTATTCTTTCTAATAATTTTACTATCAAATCACTACAATTACTATCATATCCATCACCATTGGAAAATAATAATGAAAGAAAGAGGTATATTTAGAAGAAAATAAAATAATTTTTTTATCAAAAACCTAATAGAACAAAGGATTATTATATTGTGTCTATAAATTTTGTACCTAAATTGCTTAAATAAGTATTAAAAAGTGAAACTTATGTTTCTATGAAGTTAAAACATGTGTAATTTATAAACATTATAGAATAACGCCTAAAACAAAATATTACATTTGACACAACTGTGATATTTTAAATTTTAATTTAATTGTGAAAGACTAAAATAATATTTTCTAAACATGGGATTGTGTAGCCATAACTTGCTAACATCACTAGTCATGATAAAACTCTCCTAAAACTTATTAGTTCAAGTGGCAAAAAACTCACCTTAGAGAATACCATATTAGTTAGTCTCTACTTTCTACTGTTAGATATCTTTTGCAAATATCAAATTTCTAAGAGGTGAGATAAACAAACAAAAGAAAATCAAATGATTCAAATCCAAAAATAATCCATAAATGTTCACCTATCTAGTTGGCATTATTCCCCGGGAACCCTTACTAGTTACAGGGTACTGTAAACACACAAGATTAACGCACCAACATAAATATGACCGTTGGTCCCCAACGTTCCGAAATAACTTTACGAATTTCGAAAAAGAAATATATCCTCACCCCTCAGTCCCTAGTTACCGTTGCAAAACGGCCACCTCCTCCTCCCCCCTGTTCCTGAAAGCAGAATTTCAAGAACAAGAACACCATTTCAAGAACCACCCTCACTCGCACCCAAGACTCCATGCAAATTTCATTCAACCTAACCCAAAACAGAAGAAAAAGAAGCATCAGCAGCATAACTTACTAATAATGGCAACGCTGGCACCTGGAATCCTCCAGAAGCTTCTAGAAGGCCTGAAAACAGGCGAAAAGCCGACGAGCGAGCACCGTAGCTCCCTCCTACAAATAACCGACATAGTCCCTGCGGAGCTCGACGAGAAGAGCCTCTTCCCCAAACACGGCTTCTACATCAAGCTGTCCGATTCCTCGCACTCCATCTACGCCGCACTCCCTTCTGACCAACACGACTTCGTTTTGAGCAACAAGATGCAGCTCGGCCAGTTCATCTACGTTGACAGGCTGGAACCCGGTTCGCCCGTTCCCATCGTTCTGGGCGCCAAACCGCTTCCTGGAAGACACCCTCTTGTAGGCACTCCTGAGCCTTTGATGGGTTTAAGAGAGAGGGGTTCGCACAGAAAGGAAAATTCCGCTTCTGTCCCTAGACGAGGCTCTTGGGAAACTTTGTCCTCTCCCATGGTTGTTAAGCCTGTGAACTTGGATTTTGACCAGTGTACCCCTGTTAAGGGATCTGTGGTCAGGAGTGTCAGTTCTTTTATCTCGCCGTTGGTTAGAGTCAGGGCTGGTGGTGGTGGTGGCGCTACGCCGGCTTCCGGTGTGAGGAGTTCGGTTGGTGGAGGGGTTCTTACGGCTAGAATGATGGATTCTAAGGGAGAAAGAGAAAAAGAGAGTCCTGGTTCCTTAATTAGGAAAAGCTGTGTGGTGGGAACTTCTGCTACCAAGGTTTTGAGAAGCAGAAGTGTCTGTGAACGAGAGCCTAGGGTTCCTATTATTCCCTTCAAGCTAGCTGTAGGTACATTCTTCCTCTTTGGTTATTAATATTTAATAATCACATTGCTTAATAGCTAATGGTTCATAAGTAGAATTTCTGGTGTAGTTTAAATGAACATTATTTTAGCGTAGAATTTGAATTTATTGTACAATTTTCTGAGGTTGCTATGGGGTGAATTTCACTGGTATATTGCAGGAAAAGAAAAGCACTACTCCACCACCGAGGTTGAGGAATGCAAGGGCGGTATGTACCCCAAGTGTTGCCGGAGATTCACAGAGCCAGGACTCATCAAATTCGTCAAACAAGGCTTCTAAGCCGTTGTCTAAGTCTACAACTAATAATTCAGCTTTTGATAACTCCATTGGCCTTAGCCTTCCCATGAATTTACCAGGAAAGCTGAGCTCACTAGGGAAGGTAGAAAATTCGAAAAAAGCTTGCTGATTTTGCATTCCTCAATGGTTGACTTCCAAATTTACAATTGTGGCATCTATGTTCTTTCCTTTAACAGGAAGCTGTGCAGCAAAGAGAAGTGGCGCAAAAGATTGCCCTTCAAGCATCTTTGCTCTTTCTCTACTAAATTTGTAATAGCTGATAAAAATTCATTTCTTCCTTTAGGATGTTCTCGAATTTATGCAAATCAGCTCGACCTGATTCTCCTGCGGCCTGTTTCGAGCGGTTTATTGAATTCCACAACGAAATTACGCAAGGAATTAATGACATGGTGTCCATTCAAGCAGCTACTTCAGCTTCAGAATTGGCTCAGAAACCAAAGGGAGAAGAGGAGCCACAGGTTTTACATGAAGTCACACACAACTCCATGGACCAATCATCCAACAAACGAAAGTGTGGTGTGTACAAATCAATGGCTGCAATTCCTGAAAGGCAAGAAAACAAGACAAGCACTGGGAGGGTTCTCAGATCAAATATCAACCAGAAGGAGATGTTGGAGAAGAAAGGTTCAAAACTCGGAGCACTGGAACCAGTTGGTGAGAATGACGAGAACAAGAAACCAGCAACAGCACCATGTAGCAGTTTGAACAATACAATAAAGCTTGCTAAACAGATTGAGACAGAAGCTGGGAACTGGTTTATGGAGTTCATTGAGAAAGCATTGGAAACAGGGTTGAAGAAAGCAAAGGGAGAATCAGCAGGTGATGTTAGAAAAGTTCCTCAGTCTCTTGTACTCAAAGTTATGAACTGGGTTGAGGTTCAACAGTTTGATAACAACAAGCGACCTAGTCATCCCAAAGCTGCACAGATAGCTCGAAAGTTGAGGATAAAGATAAAAAATCCTTGATAATAGTTGTTGTTGTTGTTGTTCAATTTGATGAACACCGCTTCAACGTTTGTGTGTACTACTGGTTTGGAATAGCAGTTGTGAGATGTCTTGTTTCGATTTGAGCAATTTTTTAAGATCTTATTGTAATAATAGCCATTATATTTGTTTGTAACAATAGTCATGATTCATTAATCACTATATTATACAAGTTTATCTGGTTCCACTTCGAAATTTTAGCCACATCTTTTACTAGCTATGCCTAAATAAAAGTTCAGTTCATACACAAATATCAGTTACCATATTAGAGTAGTAAGGTCATTTAAAGGCTGTGTTCTTGTTAAAACCGTCTTCTGAGCTAATGTGATCAAGGGCTAACAAAGCTATGGACATCATTAAAAAACACACAAAGTATATACACCTCTAACCTCTCAAATTGTTTTATTATAATCTCCTTTTTATACGATTTGAGATTATATGCCATCATACCATCCCTGTGTCTAGGCTTACTGCTTGATGTTGTTGGTCATGGATTCCTTCCTCAGGTCCTCAATGGCTCCACTTGCTCATCAGAGATTAATGAATTCAGATTATATCTTATAACTTGGTACAGTAATAAATATTTTAACTTGTGGTTACTGGCTACTGATTGTTTTGCAATATATAATGTTTACAATATGGCAACTAATCACATGTTCTAGTACTTATAAAGTATACAGATGGCAGACAAAAAGAGTGAAAGCTCAGAAACACTAGACTACCTCTAGATTCAGTATTTAATTTTGGTCAATTTGTTGAACTGATTGCAATCCAAATTTTACAATGCCTTTGGAAAATCTATGATCTTTATATTTGGGCAAATTGTAGTTGCATCTCAACAAGAAAATAACGAGTTTCCTTGGAAGAAAAGCCTTGTATACTCTCATCATCGTTATCATTAACATGTTCATTGCTTAATGCTTATAGTATATTCAAATTGTCTTTCTTCTACATATTGCTGTTTTTCTCTTAATGCATTGCATAGGTCTAACCAGCTTTTTATTGTGTTAGGACTATGTGAGTAAGGAAAAGCTTATCAAGACAAAATAGTGAGTCACAAATCTGAAATTAGTCTGAAATGTTACGTTCATACGTGATACAAACTTTTTTCTTTCATACTTACAAATGAATAGCCAGCTTCATTAAAAAACAGAAGCTGACAAATTTATTAGCTCTTTAAAATGTGAGCTAATATATTCATGAGTGGAAAGACCAAGAAATGTTACAAGTTTACAACACATTTACTTTACAACAGTATCTACAATTGATACTTAAAGAAATAAAAGAATACCCAGGTGAGTAAAAAATACTGGGTTTTACCACACGTGAACAAATTGTTCTTGTGGAATAACTGAAGGCTTGAAGCCAGAGGACCTCCTTTCAGAAAAATCATGGAGGACCTTGATGAGGGCACTGGCCTTCTTGCTTGCTCTAGATGTGCCTTCACTGAGTTGGGAATATAAGGACCCCATAAGCGAAGTGCTCTTTACCAAATCAGCAACCACATCCACTCCTCCATGCATTGATAGAGAAAGCAGCAGAGTCACACAGTGCTCCTTCCCCATCCTTGAAGTGGAAGAACTAAGAATCTGAACAGCTATATGCAGAACTCCCCATTGAAGAATCGCCATTGCTCCATCATTCTTCTCTGCGAGAGTTGCCAGAATCGCTAGTGAATCTGTGAGAAGATCTTCTTTCTCACATGTTCTTAATATGTCAATAAGCAAAGGGATTCCCCCTGCAGCAAGTACCCTCTTATGGTTCTCATGTTGGTTCATGAGGATGCCATACATTGCAACCAAGCCATTCTTTTTGGTGCGATCCGAACCATCTTTGATCAGCCTCACCAATGAAGGAATTGCGTCTGGTTCCTCTCCTATCAGTTTCCTATACTCAGCATCTGATGCAAGGTAGAACAACACCGCGGCAGCGTGCTGGCGAGCTTCAATCTTTAGCCCGTTCTTCAGGACCCGAACAATGAGTGCTAACCCCAAACTCTCAGCCATTAGAGCTCTACTCTTGGGGTACTTTGAGAGGTTCAGAAGTGCTGCAATGGCATTCTCTTGCGCTGACGAATCCCTAAGTGACAACATCTTCAACAAATGAGAAACCGAACCGGCTTCCACCAAACAAGACCTATTAAAAATGCTTGTTTTGGAAAGAAGCCTCATCTCAAACGCGGCTCGGTTCTTTTCTTCAATGGCTGTTCCATTCTCAAGCCTGGCACTGAGAGAACTAGCAAGCATCTTCATGGCACCCTCTGCAGCAAAACTCCCTGGATGCAATGTCCTAGTGATGTCGCCACTCTTCCTTTTACCCAAATCGGTAATAAAAGGAATGCCATTAACATAGCAATGCTGCTGAATCAGCCTCTTAAGCACCAAATTTGGGACCAATTCCGTGCTTATAAGTCTCTTACCTGTCTTGGGACATATTGCATTCCCACTCCTGAACCATTTGAGAATTGAGGAACGATCATAAGTGTGACCTGTTTCTATAGTCACTGGATCACTCATCAGCTCTAGAGAGATTGGACATCTAAAATCATCAGGGTTGAGCCCACTCAGAATTTTCTCATCTTCAACACTGATTTTTCTTCCGGCTTCAGGTTTTGGGTTGCTGTTACCACCTTCACCATCAACAACTTCCATCACCAAGCACCTACAATAGCACATGAACCCCATCAAGCTACATAAAAATCCAACCTTTGACTTCTCCTCACTGTTACTCTGAAACCCAATTTCAGCAGCAAGAAACTTCACCTCTTTGTTACACTCACTCCACTTCCTAACCCCAATATAATCAAGAACCAACCTTAGATCACCCTCATTCGGTTCAACCCGGTTCTCAAACCTGGTCAAAACCGACCTAACACAAGTCAAAGCCTTTTTATCGTCAACCTCAACTTCAAACACTGCATTCCTCGCTTGCCTCATCAACAACACAACCTGGTCTCTAACTTCCTCGGACACATGGACAGAATTAAAAGGGAAAACATCCAAAGCCGTGGCAATTGATCTTGACAAAACCACAAACTGTGTGGCGACTCGATCCGACTCCATCAACATCGTCAACCTTGCACCTTCACGTGTAGCATCTTCCAATAGGAAAAGAAGCTTCTGGAAGGTCAAGTGGAGCTCGGAAAACGAAAGCGTAGCCGAATCCGGAAGTCCCGATTGGTTTTCCCGGATCTCGTCGATGAAAGGTTGGAGAAGATGAACCAAACGAATGGCGTTCCTCGCGTTTCGCTTGTTGCAAGGGAAGGTTCTCCATTGGAAACTCGAGATGGAGCGAGAGAGGGCTATGAGGGAAGCGATTACGGTAGAGAGAGAAACATTCACGCATGGATGAACCGCCGGAAAAGTAAGAATCCGGCGACCCGACCCATTTGTTTTACCGATCATGGAAAGAAAACAAAGGAAGACAGGAAATCTGGGGAAAAAAGCAAAAGTGAAAAAAGGTTTGTTTTGGATTTTGTGTTTGGATTTTTGGATCACTGTTTTGTTTCTTTTGGGGCGTGTGTTAAGATTCACGTACGTTTGGGTGTATTTATAGAAGGTTAAGGGAAGGAGGACACGTGTTGAAAGATCATAGGGTGATGCGGTGTAATGGGATCTTGAGATGGAGACACGTGGGGGTTCATTGATCTATAATGGCGGCTTTCGTAGATTTCTTCGTTTTGGGATGAAGACGTTGGAAAGAGCAACACGTGGCGCGGGATATATGGAGGGGAGGCGTGATTTTGAAGGTGCTTGGAGAGTGAGTGCCGACAGCTACAGAGGTTGACAACGTGGTTTTATGAATTTCAACACGGCTTTCAATTATTTCATGTATTATTATTATTATTCAACTATAGTTATTTCATTATTATATGTTATTTAATTAAAGGATTATTTTAATAAAGTCTTTGATTAAATTTAAAAATTTATTATTACAATAAAATTTTATTTAAACTAAGTCCAAACAACTTTATAGGTATGGAATATGTTATTTTCGTGAACTATTAAATTTATTGAATAAGAATTAAATAATATTATTGATAAATTTTAATAAATATAATATATATTAGTACATAAATAAATAAATACAGATATAAAAAATTATGAGAGCTTTTTCACTAGAGTGAATTAAGTATAGAGTAAAATTTTTATTATATTAAAATAAATTCATATTAAGGTGTTACTTTTAATTACAAAATATAAGATATAAAATAATTAAATTNTAACTTCTTAGAAAAATTAAAATTTATTTTCTTTTCTAATTTTTTTTATTTGTTTTATTTATAATTGAAAAAATAAAAATAGAAAATATACAATATTATTGTTTCTTTTAATATATGTTACATATATTGTAGAAGAGTAAAGTATTGTTTTTGTCCCTAACGTTTGGGGTAAATTCTATTTGTGTCCCTAACATTAAATCGTCCTATTTGTGTCCGTAACATTTGTAAAAGTGATTCAATGTTATCCTGCCGTCAATTACACATCATGAACGCTTTAGTTTGAGTTTTAAAAATCTCTTCTTAAAGTTAGAATACAAATATCTGTGATAGAATTAATGATCCACTCCGAAAAATAGCTCATCAAAAGTTGAAACTAATTCCTACAATATTTACATAATTCACTTTTCTAGGAATATAATTGAATCTAAACACAAATAGTGGGTTTGGTATAATATTAAAATCAAACACATCCAAGTAAGACCTAATTGAAAATAAATACATCTAAATAAGGATAATTGAAAAATATAATCTTATTTGTTAGTATAATTGATAGTAGGATAACATTGAATCACTTTTATAAACGTTATAAATACAAATAGGACAATTTAAATGTTAGAGATACAAATAGGACTTATCGTAAAGGCTAGGGACAAAAACAATGCTTTAATCTATTGTAAAAATTGGTGCAATTAAGATAGCAACATAGCATAAGTACTTGGGGTTTTCAAGTCGTATCGTCATTCTTAATTTCTTTACGTAGTATTTTTATTTTTTGTTGTTTAAAGAAATTAGTTGAATTTTAAAGCATGATGCCTCAACTTAAGTATGGTTACAATAAGAAGATCAAATATGATATATAAGTTATTATAATTCCATACTTAAACCATTATGATTAGTTTATGACAGATTAAATTTTGATAATTTAGATCTACATATCATCTTTAGTTTTTGCATTATGTAGAAACAAAATTTTACATATATTTATAGAAAGTAAAAATAATAATGGATAATTTACTTAATTAAATCAATTGAAGTTAAATATTATTAGATTGTCCTAAATCTAAATGCACTACAATTTTGTTTTCTAACTTTTTTATATAAATCATAGCATTGCCATTAGTTTTAACTTTTAAGTTTTAACCCAAAAAAAAACCTCAAAAATAACCAGATTTATGCATTCATTTCAAGAATAAATTGTTGTTGTATATTAGGTTTTATGCTTTTCAAGTACCCCAAGTAAAAGCCATAGGAGGACAACGATTTATGGCCATATGTATGTGTACTACATACAAGAAAATATATTAGGATTCATGCCGAAAAGAGTTTAAAGGGCAATTTACATAAATAAAATGAATAAAAAAATTGTTATACAAATATAATATTCTGAAAAACCATACGCAAATGCAACAAATTCAATTATATATAATTTGTGACATCCTAATGTGAAATTTGGATACACGTAATCTGCTACACTCTGTCGCAGATTATGTTGAGAAGCAAAAAATTCATAAATCGCTACATCCTGTAGCAGTTTATGAACAAATGGACCCAAAGCGTATTTTGCTACACCTTCTAGCGGATTATGAAGAGAGTGAAAATTTTGAAAATGCCTAGATATACCCAAGTTGTGTAGAGTGTCATTTTCATTCATTCATAACTTGAGGAATGGAGAGTGAGGAGAGCTTTTTGGTGTTAGTGCACTCTTTTGAAAAAATAAAAAAAAAGTAAGAGGCACTGTGAAGTTTACCGATAGAGAATCACTATGTGTTTTCATCAGGTCATCTGATACATTGTTGGATCTGAAGACCAGTATATTGCAAAAGTTGGGCGCGTGTGGCACAAAGTGGGTGAAGAAGCTGTTCTACAAGATTCCTATTGCAGTTGTGTCAACCGGCGTGCAATATGAAACATTCGTGTTACGATCAGATAAAGATATGCAGGTGCTGTTTCATTGTCGCTAGAGTTTTCCGGAAGTGAGGATACACAAGTTGTTTGCGAAGTTGTAATATGGTATCGATAGTTCTGGGGCATCCGCGCCAAACCCTCAGTCCACCACGATGGGGGTGCCTCTACCTCGATGCCCGTCGTTGCACCTGAGTGTTTGTTGGAGTATCGGCCAGCTGGTCCAGTTGGGTATTCACCTCAGCCCATCCATCTCCAGATGTTGGTCGTGAGGGAAAACCGGATCGGATTGAAAATGCGATGCTAGAGGATGATTCGGATGAAGAGCCTCCTGACATTGGAGGGGACAGCGATGATGAAATTCCGACAAACCCAGCAACATGTCAACCACAATCAAGTGCCGGCACACATGAGCAACCTGCACATTTTTCTACCCTGAACCTGGAAGTCGTCGGCCAACCACCGGAGTCAGTTCCAACTTTTGGAGGTCAAAGTTTGCACGAGGAAAATTCTGTAGTTGAATTTCAGTTGGCCAATCTTTTCACAGTAAGGAGGAAGCTGTTCTTAGTGTAAAGGATTACAGCATTCGCCGCAGTGTTTAGTACAGAGTGATGGAGTCGGATCATCTTAAGTACCATGGGAAATGCAAGGAGTTCGTCAAGGGTTGCACGTGGATGATTCGCATCAGCCTTTGAGCGCGAAAAGGAACCTGGGAGGTTCGATGGTACAACGACACACACATGCTTGGCTACATCGATATCAAGCAACCACCGACAGCTTGATTATCACGCGATCTGTGTGAAAATATTTCCTCTGGTTCGAGCCAATGCGGCGGTATCAATAAAGGTGTTGCAAGAAGCTACCAAAGCAACATACGGGTTCAGGCCAACTTACAGGAAGACGTGGTTGGCAAAACAGAAGGCAGTAGCACAGATATACGGAGACTGGGAAGAGTCCTATGCCAAGCTACCTTGTTGGATCCTTGGTGTGCAGTCTACCATGGAGGGGACCGTTGCCTTGTTGAAGACGTCTCCGGTTCAAGTCGGTGATGACGTTGACGACTCAACCGTGTACTTTCATCATCTTTTTTGGACGTTTCCTCCTTGTGTTGAAGCTTTCCGACATTGCAAGCCATTTGTCAGCATAGACGGTAGTCATCTGTATGGCAAGTATGGTTGAACTTTACTCCTAGCCATCGCCCAAGATGGGAACTCCAACATCTTGCCTATTGCTTTCAGTCTCGTGGAGGGGGAAAATGTCGAGTCGTGGTCTTTCTTCCTGACTAACCTGCGCCAACATGTGACTCCGCAACAGGGGATATTGGTCATCTCGGATAGGCACAACGGTATCAAAGCTGCACTAGAGAACCCTAACAGTGGATGGTTACCCCCTCATGCATATCGAGCATTTTGTATTCGGCATGTTACAGCTAACTTCGCACTCAGTTTCAAGGGCACGGATGCAAAGCGTTTGCTTGTGAACATTGCTTATGCGAAGACTGAGGCAGAGTTTTATTGGTTTGATATAATGCGGACTGAGAATTCAGCAATGTGTGATTGGGCGAACAGAATAGAATACGATAAGTGGACTCAGCACCAGGATGGTGGCAGACGATTCAGTCACATGACGACCAATATATCTGAGTGTGTTAATTCTGTTCTGAAGGGTACATAGAATCTTCCGGTTACCGCCCTGGTGAAGTCCACATATGGTTGGCTAGCAGAGTTGTTTGTGATTCGTGGTCAGACGACAGAGGCCCAGTTGGCCAGCGGTGCCAAGTTTTGCCAGTCTTTTATGAAGGTGATGGAGCGCAACTTGAGAGACTTCAGGTGCTTCACTGTCACCCTATTCGATAGATACCAGTCTGAGTATATCGTTGCCGAGACAACACCGACTGAGACCTTTTCACTTGGGACGTACCGAGTTTCCCTTCAGGATCGTACATGCGACTGTGGATACTTTCAAGCTCTCCATTATCCATGTTGACATGCGATTGCATGTTGTGCCCAATCACGGCTTGACTGGTCTATCTATGTCGACGAAGTCTACACCATGCAGAAGTTGTTCAGGGTGTACCAGATGGGTTTTGTGCCGCCAATACCAGAGAGACTTTGGCCACCTTATGATGGTCTGACCGTTATTCCAGATCCTAGCTTGAGGCATTGTCGTAATGGGCAACCGAGGTCTACCAGAATCCAGAACAACATGGATTAGGCTGATCCTAACTGACTGAAGCAATGCGGGCTCTGCAAACAGCCTGGGCACATGCGTAGATCTTGCCCCCAGAGAGGCTCGACCATTGCTGGTAGTTCGTAGGACTTGTAGTGTTTGTGCTTCAAGTTTCTGAATTTTATTTTCTCATGTAGCGATTATGTTTTTGGGTGTTAGTGTTAGTGCCTTGGGTGTGTTAGTGTTAGTGTTAGTTCCGACCTATTTGTATAACTTATGACATTTTTATTTCCTGTTAGTGTTAATGACTTGTGACTATTATATTTGTATGACTTATGTAGTAATTTATTCTGTGTTAGTGTTAATGCCTGGCATGGCTATTATATTTGTATGACTTATTGCTTATGACGAGTATATTTGTATAACTTTGTACATTTTGCATCACGGATTGTTACTATTATACTGGTATTCATGAATATGTTCCAAAATTTCCACTCTCTTTATAATCCGCTAGAGGGTGTAGCGGAATACGCTTCGGGCCCATCTGTTCATAAACTGTTACAGGGTGTAGCGGTTTATGAGTTTTTAGCTTCTCAACGTAATCTGCGACAGGGTATAGCGGATTACGTGTATCTAGGTTCCGCATTAAGGTATTGCGAATTACATATGATTGGATTTGTTGCATTTGCGTCTGATTTTTCAGAATGTTGTATTTACGTAACAGTTTCTTTCATTCATTTTATTTATATAAATTACCTGAGTTTAAACCTATACATTTAAATATATTTAAAAACTTAATATATTTAAAAATTAATATCAATAGTTTTAAATAATTAACAATAAAAGTTATAAAAAATTATCACAAATAATTAAATAAGTAATATCAATAACTCTAAATAATTAAAATTAAAAAATACAAAAACTAAAGTATATTAAATCTATACTGATTTTTCTAATAATTTAATTACACTAATTTATGTTTAATGTATATTTTGTATAATATAATATTTTTTAATAATTTAAATTACAATAATTTAAATCATTAATAAAATATCTCTAATACTTAACACTAATTTCTAAATAATTATCTATATATTTTTAAATAATTAACTCTAATTTTTACAAAATAATTATTCTAAATTTAAACAAATAATATTTTTTTATTTCTATTTTTCTAATATCAATAAAACAAAAAGAAAACTTTAAAAGTTTGAAAAAAAACTTTAACCTTTTTCATGAATTTATATATACATAATGTTTTAAATAAAATACATATTTACTAATATTTGAAAAAAAATTATATTATATATAATAAGTTAGGATTTTTTTTACCTAAATAAACAAACAAAAAAATTAATAAACTATTTTTTTATTCAACAATATTTACACATATGTCTTATTTTTATTTATTTTAGATTACAGCGGAGCTTAACTATCTAAAAATATAAATATAAAGTAATTAAATTTTAAATTGCAACAAGACGTACTTTTTTTAGTCAATTGATAATAAATTTGTAGGGATATCTTCTTTTCATTTAAAGTCAAAATTCCTTCATAAATTGTAGTATCTACAGTGATTTAAATTTTTACTGAAAAGATCATACTTGCTGAGATTCATGGCCTATTAACTAAAATTAAAAATGCTATAGTAAAATTAAATCACTCATTAAAATCAGTCACTAATATATTTATATATAAATATATATATTTTAATTTATCTTTTATGTGTATTTATATTTTAATATGTATTTTATACTAATAATGTGTATAGTATAGTTGAACTAAAATACATAGTTCAATGCAATTTAACTGCGATTTAATTTATGCAAGTTACGAACTTCTTCTAACATGTTTCATTGATTTACTCTACGAGAAATTTCCAAAATAATTTTTCGGATCAGTCGATGTACGAATGAATTATCTCTCTTGAATTAATTTTGAGTAGTTTCATATACTTGAAAAGGATGAATGCAAGAACAAAGAGAAGATTAAAATTCTCCTATGCATGCACGAGTACCGTGCGAATTGCTTGAGGAGATAGTTGACAGTGAAGAATGTTTGCTCCAAGCTTTGACTCATGGAAGGAAGGATGCATATAATAAGTCAATAACAACTCTTTTTTCTCTTCTCTCTCGAATGTGGAATTAAATCTTAAAGTAATTTCTGATATTCACAAAATACTTCGATTTAGTTCTTAATTTTTTAATTGTACTATTTATATTTTTGAGATTGAAAAAAATATACCAAATTGATCTCTCTTAAATTTTCCGTTCAACTGGCTTTCTGATGAGAATGACCTGGCAAATGATTGTCACGCTGGACAATAAAAAATATCGTCGTATTAGGTTTTGACTCTAAACCCATAACAAGACGATATTGTTTCAACTAGGAAAGAGTTACAAAACGTTCAAACCCTCTATATTCAAAGAGATCACTTCGTCTTCTTCATCTTGTTCGAATTGAAAGCTCCAAACCCTGGCATTCAGAAGTCCTTGTGAGAGTTTTTGGGGTGAAGCAATTTTGAATTAAGAAGAATCTAGTCATCGTTGGCTCAAAATCGGTGAAGAAAAGAGCAAAGCTTCTACATGAAATCTCCTGTCACAGAGGTAGGCATGCAGTATATAAAATATTTTTGTTCTATTTTTTATAGTGTTAAGGTATCCATCATTATGGATTTTACTTGGAAATTTTGTGTAGGTTGATGAAAAACTATCGATGTTATATTATTAGTTAGGATTTTTTTGCACCGAGTGGTGTGGGTAGGGGACTTTAGAATGCTTTATTTTCAAACAGAAAATAAGGGTTGTTCTATAATGGCAATGTTAATAAAGTAACTGTTTATAAATAATTTTGGGTTCTGTTGTGGTTTACTGATTCTATACATTAAATAAAATATTATAGTTTTTTTTGTGCAGATGAAAAAATTGCTGGACATCATGTTTCATCATGGTACGTTTAAGAAGAATGTTGATGCAAGATTGGTTTACTCACCTGACAATAGAAGTTTCTTAGGAGATTTAGATGAGGATACACTTGATGTTTTTTTCATCAGAAACTATTTCAAGGAGTTGGGGTATGACAAGGTAGTTGAGTGCTGGTGGCTGGCTCCGGACAGGAGCTTGGAAGTTGGATTGAGAACTCTAACCACTGATGATGAATTAAGGGACATGTGCTTCCATGCACAGAGGAATGATGGAGTAATCGATGTTTATTTCGAACATAAGTTTCTACACCTGAACTGTTAGAAGGGAAAAAAGCTGTTCTCTATCTAGATTATGAAGCACAAGAGATTTTTGATGGTGATTTGAAGACTAACAGGAACAACCTTAAGAATACCTTAAATGAAATTTCAGATGACAAATCGAATGCAAACCCAATTCCTCCTACTTCGATCCCCATCCCAAACAATCCATTTGCAAACCCAATTTCTAATACGCTAAATTCCATCCCAAACAAGTCTACTGCTAACACTTCCACCACAAATCCTATCACCCCAAATCCATAGGTGATCTTGAGAATCCCAAATTCCATCATAAACCCAACCCAAAACCCAATAGGAAGCCCAACCCAACTTTTATTGTCAAGCAAAATCTGAAGTCCAAGTAGAATCTGAAGTCCAAGTAAGTACGGATTATGCATGAATAACGTGGGTGGAAACCGTGCTAGGTTCCCACAGTTTATGAGTAGTCTATGTGATCATAAGATCCCTCAAGTTATCACAGTTTATGCGTGAAATAATATAAATACAAAATTCACCTATCACATTAACTAAACTTATTTATTTACGTAAAGTTTGTTTATGGACTCAGCAAACTTGTTTACATTTAATACGATTTAAATTGTATTAATATATTTTTATTTTAATCAATTTAATTTTATTTAAATAATTAGATTTTTAAATTATAAAATTTGTATTAGTTTGTAATTTAAATTTTAAATAGATATAATTTAAATTAATGATTTATAAAATTGTATGTATTCGTATTATTGTACTCATATGATTAATTATATTTATTCGATTTATTGTACTAATCTAAATGTATTTATTTGTTAGTTAAAAATTAACAACCGTTATTTTTTTTATAAACCGTGCTTACCGTTTATGTGTAAAAAGTAAAACATGGTAACTTATCACGGTTTACATAATAATGAATCAGAACACGCAAGTAAAGAAATTCCAATTATTGCATTTGAGTAAAGATTTTTTTCAACCATTTTATTTAGATAAATTGCCCTTAATTTTTTATTAGACACAGTCAACAAGGCTGCGGCTGTTTCTGAAAACAGGATAGGATAAGACACTAAGAACAGAATAGGACAATATATTGATGGATAGAGACACAAAATTTTGTGTTTTTATATTCTATTTAGTAATAAACTAGAACAAATTATGAAAATATAATTTATTCTTATTTTTTTCATTCAAAAACTTTGAGATGAAAAATATAATAATACAAGAATGCATATAAAAAAATAAAAATATTCTGGTATAAGAAATTGATCACGATTATATATAATAACACAATAATATTATATATAAGGAATGAAATAATTATTGAAGTACTAAATATAACCACCGGTTAAATGTGCATTAATATTAGTTGATAATATATATATAACGGAATAATTATCATGGTATAATAATATTAAAATATAAAAAAATATTATTTATACACTAAAATTAGTCATTAAAATCAGTTACTAATATATTTGTGTATAAATATATATGTGATTTAATTTATTTTTAATGTGTATTTATATTTTAAAATATATTTTATACAAATGTCTGATTTTGATGACTGATTTTGGTGTACACATAACATAATCATAAAATATAATAATATGCAATGAAATAATCATCACGGCTTAAATAATTATGTAATTCAAACTATAATAATTTTACTAAATGAAATATAATTATGAAACACTAATAATATAAACAAATAATTTTATACTATTTTAATATTTTATAATAATTTTTTTTAGCTAAACTATAAAATAGAAAAACTAATTTTGCATGATTTATTATATAAGAAGATTATAGATATATAAATATTTAATATATATAATTTCATTTAAATAATATTACAAAATCTAATGAAAAAAACTATGGTCAAAATCTAATTCTGTTGTCGTACCAAAAAACACTAGATGAAGATTTTTGGGTAATTACTATTGTTCTAAAAATCAAACTCGGTTCAACCTAATTAATTGAGAACCGATCATTAGACTGGTCCGATTGGGCTCGAAAATCTTTTGAAAAAATCGATAAAAAAATTGGTTGAATCGGTGGTTAATCGATGAACCAGTAAAACCGGCCAGTTTTTTAAAGGTCTTCGGGTTCGGTAATCCTCCCCAAGGTGCCATTTTGGGCTTTAAAAAAAAAAAAAAAAAACAAAAC